>NC_056747.1:539134441-539174441 GCF_019279795.1 Protopterus annectens | reverse complement strand
ATGGCAGAATACTTTTCAAAATCTCTGTTTAAAAATTCTGGGCAAATCCAAAATTAATAGCTGGGGGATAAATGGTCAAAATTAGGGACAGTTTTTAATTATTGTTTTAATTCATTTATAAAGTAAATAGGACAAAATGTTTTGGAAGGCTTCATGTTAATGACATGTAATCATTCCACATTCTATATCTTTCTGAATAGGTTTCTTTAAATAATAATTTTTCTCTGGAAAGAAAACATTATTTTCAGCAAAATGCAAAATACTTAAAAAAAAAACAAAACAAAACAGGACTCTTGAAATAGAATAAAACATTCATCATCTTATTGGTAATATCCATGTTTGCTGGCCTGTTATTTTGCAGCGGTACTTACCTCCATCTGTACTAGTGTGATGGTAGTTCTCAACAGAACGCAGGTACATGTTGACATTCGGTGATGTGTACCTGTTTATAGACATGCCAAATTTCCCAACACTGCCATCATTGTTTATATTACTTAAAAGCTGTTAGAAACTCCACTGTGTTTATATCAGAAAGTTCCATGGTCCAGCCTGTTTATGTCATTTTTACATTTTTGCTAGTATTCTTTGTGCTTTGGCCCATATACTTAACTATCTCCAGTAATGGTTTTCATATCTACTGAGTCAAGTATTGTTTTGACTTTTAATTCAAAACAAAAGCTGACAGAATTGCACAGTGCAAAAAAAAATGCTAAACTAACAACACTTTATCTGGAGTAGCTAAGCAGACACACTGCAGCAGTATTAAAACAGAGTGACTTTATTCATTAAACAACTGCAAGATTTCTTCAAATTATTACATCCACTATGTTTTAACTCATTTTTAAATTCTTTAAAAAAATCATTACATGACAAAAAATAATGAATTATAGCAAAAATATATAATGCAACATTTAAATATATGAATTTCAAGGTAAACTCATCTAACTGTAAGTTATATAAAAACTGTAAATTAAAAATAAAAGTAACAGTTGACAGTGCTGGCCACCAATGAGCTGCAGTGGAAAATAAAACAGTATCAGTAAAGAGGGCTGAATGGCTTTCAATGGCCTCTGGAGTAAGTTTTTTGTATTCTCTCACTGTACCATCATTCATGTATATTTTATTCTTAAATGAAACAGACTTTTCAGACTAAATGATTAAGTCCTTAACTTCTTCAGCGACCTCCATCAAAATATTTGATTGGACAGAAGGAAAAAATACTTACATCTTTCATTACGGTCAACCAAAAATCTATGTAGAGGAACACCCCCCCCCCAAGGTTGGGCAGTTGACATAATGGTTAAGGTTTTTTCTTTACATTCAGAAGATTTGATTCTCAGTGGAACAAATGGTTAGGGTTAAAATAGTCTGCAATGGCAACTAGGCTAGTACTGAACTATGAAATACTGATTATAATATTCATATCATATCAGCCCACCACTAGAATTCCGGGAAATAAAATCCTTTATTATTTTTGTATAGGCTGGATCTAAGTGGAGCAGGGAAATCATACAATGGGATCAGAACATTTGTCTTTATAACAACAGAACGATAGAATGTTGAAAGCCACGGAATATGCAAATTAAAATAAAATGACAAGAAGGAAATACAATAAAAATACTGTATTAAAAAAGGATAACAACAGCCTCCAAGCACCTTAACATAAGTTTTGTAAGATAATTAATGTATACCTGAAATAATGCTCTATCAAACTCCCAGCACTTTGTCGTGTTTTAATATAATACTCCAACAACCTCCTGTCTCCTTGACATGTAACACTCTGCAATGATCACCTAAAACACTGGTATAGCATTGCATTCAGTGGGTTTAGTGCAGTTCCTAAATTTATTTTTTTTCATTTAGTGTTCTTTGACACTACATAGAATTATGTATAGGCACAAGAGAGAAGTTCGTGTCACTTAGAAGTGTGACAAGTAATATATGACTAGGTTTCACAATATACTATCTCTGAGACAGTGCTATCTTAGAAAATTCCCCTTTCTATTCACTGCAGGGATCTTGGAGTTAGTATATAAATGTTGCAGGGAGGTACAGCCTCCCCACCATGTTGGGAGGGTGCAACAAGGCAAAGTCTCCCTGCAAAAATACTTTAGTAGTTTATAGTGAGATAACTTTCACTGGGTTTCTTATGGTTTCCTGTTCATGTGCGTACTTCTAAGTGTTAAACACACGTGACATGAAATTCTGTTATGAAAGTATTAAGTGCACTTATTGCATTCCTATTTCCTGCTTTGTTGTGAAGTTTTGGGAGGTCAAATCTTTCTTCTCTCCATTTTATAAAACTTTGTTTTAGAAATTTACGGAAATGGGAACTTCATGTGTATTTGTTGTATTTCTAGTTTTGTTGTTTGAAGTAACTCATTTGGTTTGGTTATATGTCTTCACCGTAGTAACAATTATTTTAATCATGAAACATGTGTTGGTGAACCATGGGGTTCTTGAATTTTGTCATAACTCCAGAATCATAATTAACATATTAATACCTTTACCACTGACTACTTAAAGTATTTTTATCAGGTAAGGTTCACGTTATACTATTGATGACTACATAGTCAGGTACACATAGTCAAAAAGCACCAACATAAGAAGAGGCAGTTCAATAAAAAAAAAAATCTATCCAAATTTCAAAAATATTTTCCAGTGATGCACAGCCATCCCACTCTCCCACACAGAATACCACAACCTCCACACTGTGGGACTTTAAATGTAACTTTAACCATAAACCTAAATCCAATTCTAACCCTATATCTAACTCTAAGTGTAACCACAGCATCAGCATTAAACTTAGCCTCATCCCAGATTTCACCTACAAACCTAAATTCATTGACACTGAAAATAATACATAAAACATTTGACCAGTCACCTTTGATTTATTTACTCTTAGTTGACTGAGTTAGTCAAATAAGGCCTATGTCTTCTTTTCAGGGGAGGCCCAAGGTGGTTTCCATACTGACTAGAGGAAATTTAGCCAGGACGCTGGGAATCTTCTCCTACTTTTTTTTCAAGTAAATGCCATGGAATCTTTTACACCTATCTGAGCTACACCAACTTGGACAGATGCGACCCCTGTATATGTCCGCAGTTAACTGCTCAGATCCCATCAGTTAACTTAATGTAGAAGAGATCCATTTGCTGTTTCTGTGTTCTTGACTGTAAACTAGTTCTGTGTTCTACCGATAACTCCAATTGGTACTAGTGACATAGTGCCATACAGGCTGCATTAGTGTACTGAAAATTTGCTCACAATCAGGCTGGTGCACCAGTCCAAGAAGACATATCCTCCTTGCACTTTATATTACATTTGAGAGAACAAATAGTTTGAGAATGAATCCTGTGCAAGTGGTGCTGTATCTCTGTGTTTTCTGTAACATTCTCTGCACTCTCTCATTACTGAAAAGGAGTTTGCAGCACAGAAAAGGCTAGTGAGCTGAACCTTTGAACTAGTGAGAGACTTGCTCTCAGCTGGGCTTATGCACCTTACACTCTTGTCCTGTTTGTTATACTGGTTTAACAGACAGTTATTTAAAATAGTTTGTAACACTGAATGCTTCTACTATAAAGAAAGGTGCTGCAACTGAAATCCATTAGTAAACTGGACCTCATAACTACTGGCATGAGTAACAAAAAGTATCCAGTAACACAAAATGCAGAAACTGCTTTTCCTGATAAAAACTGGACGAAAGTATAAGGGCACCACAAAGCAATTGACTACCCCACCCACTCTCTGGTCCATGCCAAGTTGTTTTATTATTATTATGATTATTATTATTATAAATGTACATGCAAAGCCATCATTCATTTAAGCTAAGGTTTCAGCATTTTCTTGCACTCTATAGAAAATTAAGATACTGTGCTTCTTGACTGACAGACATCTGGCCTCTCTGCAACCCATTAGTCTAAGGCTAGGGTTCTAGTAAAGTAATATTTTTAGTGGTGTTCAGTCTGTCAGTTCAGGTGTCCAGGTCATTCATCTCATTAGCTTATTATGGTATGTAAGATGTTTATGTACATTATTTATTTCACATATACAAGTGCCTTGCCTAGGAAGCCTTAATTGTTGTTTAATTTTCCTCTAAGCTCTGTGATCTTCCTAGCCTACATTTCAGTTTTGAAGATAACAGTAAAATAGGGTTTTAAACACTGTACAATGGGTCTTGTCTGCATGGAAGAATTATTGAATCATTTAGATTGGTTATGGTAATATTTTTTGTAGCCTGAACCTTTTTTCTGCAGTGTTTCCTGCAGATATTGTTCAGTAATTTAAAAAAAATAAAACAGTAAGCAGTATTAAAATATTTAGTAATTGTCAAAAATCATTTGAGTAATATATTACAAATAAACTTGTAGAATTATCTTTTCGAAATGCAATGTATATTGAGGGCTATATTGACATAATTTCCGAACATCATTTAGCTGAGAGATAACTGGCAGATCAATAATGATTTCTTACAACAGAGGTCTTGCTGCTCTATTTTTGATATAGTTTTGTGACTAGATGACAGCAGAAGTGGTTAATGGGGATTCAGCACGACACAGAAACACCAACCAGGATCCAAAACAGGTTTATTGTCTTCAAACTCTAGCGCCTCGGCCACTGTAATCCTTGGCCAGTGATCCAGCCATAAATGTACCAAGAATTTTCAGAGAAGACAATGGAGGTGGTTCCCAGCGAACACTAGATGGGTTCTTCAATACTAATTCAGACCGGAATTATGACCGGGTAGAGAGAACAACAGGTACTGAGAATACTGGGGATATTCCAGCATGGGAGCGCCTCGCTGAAACAAGAAGTAAACGCTCTAACATTGGTAAGCGTTCCATGGATGTTCCTATTGAAGTTAAATCTACCATCTCTAAACTGACTAATTTAATGAGTAAAGAAACAGCTACATACTATAATATTAACAGTTTATCCAGATATCTCGAACTAGACATTATACCTAGAGGGCTCAGGGCACTGAAATTCCCGCCTGAGCCTTTTGATTCAACATGTCAGCTGGATAAATCTTTTCAGACGAGATGGGAATGTGCAGCCCATCAATGCTCAAGAGAATGGATTAAAATTCAAATAGAACGAGATAATATTAAGTTGGTGAACCTAAAGAAAGACATTAATGTAGTATGCAATAGTCTAGTTACTGTATTAGACAGGAACAGACTTGATTCCTGTCTTAGAGACATTCAAGAAAAAGTTAATGGCTTGGAAAAGAAAATTATTGATCAGAAAATGTACAAAATTCAGAGAGACTTAAGAGATTTTGAAAAGGGCAATGTGTACCTATTTCGAGCCAATCAGCGGTCTCATACATCGGCTCAGACAACGAAACAACCCATTGAGAATGGCCAGAGACGTGATAGTACTTCGTTGATGACACCCAATCAGAACATGGACAATTTCATGCACGCAAGGGAGGCTAGCAGTATCCGAATTACCTTCTCCAGCTAATCGCCATTTTTTCCCGAACAGTTTGAATGCGGAAACTTTGGTCAACAACGGAAAAGAGGTTTTGGCGAGCAGGAGCATTACAGGAATGGTCCACAAAGACCGTGGAGAGACAATAAAAGAACAAGATGGTACTAATTTCAACTACTTAGCAAAAATGTGATTAATTTGTCAGGCTGTAATATTTCTGAACACTTTCTTTCTGTTTTAAATCACGGATTGCAATTTGTACCTACAGTACTTCCTAAAATATATGAATGTAAAATAGAATTATATAGTTTCATCAGGAAGTTACATTTATGGTATTATTTCAATGTTTTAACATCTAAAACTTTGTTATGGATAGTAATTCTAATGGAAATGTGTTAGAACAGAGTGATTCAGAGACAGAAGAATCTTTTATTTCTTGTGACAGTGAATTTTTGAACAGAGGTATATAGATACCTCAGGCATTAAAACAGAAAGTACGTTTATGCCTCCATGCTGCAATGATGGCATTAAAAAATTACACGCAATGCTAGATTTTGAATTAGAGTTTGAATTAAAACATTTTGATAGGAATTCAGTCACATATAACTTGTCTAAAATAGAATGGCAAGAATTGAGAAATTTTTCTAAACAAACAGAATTGGTCATAAAGCCCTCGGACAAAGGCAATAAGATTGTGATTATGCATTACACACAATATTTGGAAATGTGTTGGGATTTATTAGGAGATGAAACAGTGTATTGTATAGCTCATCAGGATAGTATTGAACAGGCAAAAATTAAATATGAGAATCTAATTCAAAGAGGTTTACGGTTGGGTTTCTGGTCTGAGAATGATGTAAAGAAGAAACTTTGCCTAAGTGATACCAGTAGTGCTTATTTTTATTGTCTCCCAAACTACACAAAAATATTAATAAACCACCAGGTAGACCTATTGTGTCTGCTAGGAAGTACTTTTACATAATTTAGGTGTTGTGTTACATAAAGTATTATTGAAAGAAGCTGCCTGTCTTCCCTCTTACATCAAAGATTCTTTTGATTTTTTGGAAAAAATTAAATCAGTTATTTGGAATGAGAACATGTTTTGGATTACTTTAGATGTGAAGAATCTTTATACATCCAACATAAATTTGGCTTAGAAGCTGTGTTTAACAGCATGGGAGACTCACCCCACACACATTATATATTAGATCTTGTACAATTTTGCTTAGAAAATAACTATTTTTATTTTGATAATCTAATTTTCTATCAAAAACAAGGAACAGCAATGGGTGCACCATTTGCCCCAATGTATGCGAATATATTTATGGGTTTGGTAGAGAATGAATGTATCTATAAGAATGATTTTGTAAAGAAACATGTGAAGTTGTATTATAGATACATAGATGATTTGATATTTTTGTGTGAGGGGGATATGATGACATACAGAATTTTGTACAAGAAATCCAAATCAATAGATTTAAAATTAATTTTGATGGGTTACAATATGGGCAGTCAGTAAACTTTCTAGATATTAACTTACAAGGTACTGTTGGTTTGCCTATAATTACAAGTTTATACAGGAAATTTGGGGACCCACATGATTTTTTACAAGCAACTAGCTGTCATCCTGCACACATTATTAGAGCATTGCCATATGGTGAATTTTTAAGAATTTCTAGGTTATGTCGTAATGATGAAGTGTTTTATAAGGAAATTCAAACAACTAAAAGAATGTTTTTGAACAGAAATTATGATAGTAAATTAGTGGATGCTGATATAGAAAAATCATAAATATGAGATATGATGGGTACAATAAGAAAAAGATTATTAATAGTTATACAATCAATAGAGAAAGTCAGGTGGATAATAATTTATTTGTAGTGTCCACATACAATGTATGTAGTGATATGATAAAACATAAAATATTGCATTTTTGGGAGTTTTAGAGAATTATGATGAATTAAGTAATTTAAAATGAAAAAATTATTTTTTCCTATAAAAGAGGTAAGAATATTAAGGATATGGTGGTACTAACAAAATTTTTTAATCCAGGGAATAAAATACCACTTCAACCATCTAGTATAGGTACTTTCCCATGTAGGAAATGTCAGGCTTGCCCATTTATATATAGAACTTTTCTAATATTAATAATTTACCATTTTATTCAAGTGGTTCATACACTTGTAGAACTAATAGGGTGGTTTATGCAATCACATGTGGATGCCATAAGTTCTATATAGGGCAAACTAAAAGAATGTTTAAAGTCAGGCTGTTAGAACATCTTAGGGACATAAAAATAAAAATGGAGAGCCCTTTGGCTCAACATTTTTATGAATTTCATAATGGTAGCACTGACACTTTAAAAGCAACTATTTTACAACAGATAGCAAAGTTAGAGTCTGATGTTGCAGTTGTGGCAAAACTACTTTTAAAGTATGAAACTGTTTTTATTTTAAAGTTTGGCACTTTATTACCTAGAGGCTTAAACACAGAATGCTGTTGGAAAAATGTGATTTAATTGAGTAATTTTATTATTTAATTGTATAATAGTTTTATTGATTGATTGGTGTGACTATATATATTGTGCTATGTTATTGAAACTTTACTCCTTGAAGGCTTACAGTGGCCGAGGCGCTAGAGTTTGAAGACAATAAACCTGTTTTGGATCCTGGTTGGTGTTTCTGTGTCGTGCTGAATCAACTTTTCCAGTGGTTAATGGGGAACCTAATATTTCAAGAACTGATATAGGCCCCAACTGAAATACTGTGTGCAGCTCTGCAAGCCTTTCATGCTGGCAGAGAATAGTGTACAAAACTATGGGGTGGAGACCAGTAAGCTGGTGAGTCCAAAGAAGATTCTCTTGAAATACAGAAGGTGGTTGAAATGCTGTCCCTTTAGGAAAGGAAGGACAAAATAAATTATATGGGTAGGGGGTGTCTTCCAACTACTGGTGGCAGGGCTGAAGCTCATCTTGCTGTATTGTATTCACTGTTAATACATAGGTTTTTAAATTAGGTGTTCCCCACTCTCCATGTGCCTTGTCTGCCCTCAGCCTTTTCTTACCTATTCCTGCAGCCTTCTTTTGTTCACACACAGATGTTATCAGCAACCTACTTTCCTCTTTTGTCATGCTCACTAACTTCTTTGTCTCTCTAAATGCATAATTTATGGTATGACTGTTGATCTAACAAACTCTATTTTTCCTACCATCATCCTAAATCTCTTACTTTCCATCTGTTTCCAAATGCTGCCCGATAGTTCCTCCTAATTAACATTTCTGTACCCTTCAGCACTGTAAAAATATTTATATTCAGCTATTTCACTCTCCATTTCTTCACAGGTAATTGATTTGTGAGGATGGGATTTTAGATCTAATGCCTAGGAAGAGAGCCAACTGTAAAGAAACACAAGGAAAATGCACCCAGATTTTAGGCAGGTTTATACTCCCCCCATACCATTCTATTAAAATTGATCAAAAGAAGCAACTCCTGGGATGGATTTTTAGAAAAACACCCCTGAAGCTGAGCAATGAAATTGCAAAATCATCGATTGTGGCCATCTGACTTAAGGATATAGAAAGAGCCATGTACATTACATAAATTAGAAAAACACTGACAAATTACACACAGTGGTATACAAAGGAGGAATGACCACTTACTGTTGTGTATGAGTAGAATGTTTCATGATTCTGTAAGGATATGGCACTTCCACTTCTCCATGAAAATATCTGTATTAGACATATTGCCAAAAGCTGTGAAGAAATTTAAAATCTCCTTAAACTACCAATTACAGCAATATCAGCAGAGATAAAGAGTTTTACTGCCATGATCGTAGTAGCAGTACAGATTTTTTACAAAGTAAATCCTTTTTCACCGGACATGTTTTGTTTTTGGCCATTAAAGTGTATAATGCTTCTGAGCCCTGTCAGACCTACTACCAATTAAAAGAATGTTCCCAGCCCCATCCCTACATCCTTTGTAGACTTTGAGAAGACATTTGTTTCTTTGGAGCAGGACAACATTTTCCAGGTACTTTAATGCTTTAAAACATTTTAAAGAAATATTTAGCTAATAGCATCCATGGTGAAGATTCTTATAAGTGGTTGCCTTTTATACCGCTTTCAGTTACACACAGTAAGTAGTTAAGGATCTCCCTTGTCCCATACTGTTTTTATTACTAACTTGAACCCCTACTTAGGAAGATGAGAAGGAACTTGAATGGATGGGATTGACACTGAAAGGCTTAATCTCTGCTGACTATAGCATGGTATTATCCAGGGACTAGATAAGAATGAAGGAAAGTTATCTAATCTAAAGTAAAACAGACACATTTCAGGCATAAAAGCAAATATGATCAAAACTGTCATGTTCCTTAGAAAACATGGGGCCTCTGGAATCTGACAAAATGATGGGACTGTGAATTCCCATGGCTAACCTCTTGCATTCATCATGTACTTCCTGTATTCAACTGCCTGGTGAACTCCATGCCTTATGGAATCTGACAATGTTGTGTTTTTTGGCTTTTCCTGGTTAGAGGTCGCCACAGCTGAACTCCGGTCTGCTAATGATTGGCAGTAGATTTTTACATGCTGAGTTGCCAGCTCTGACGCACAACCTTACGCCCATTCACGCATGTCTCCACACAGAAGATGCTCTAGCTGAGAATCGAACAGGACAACATCTTACAGTGAGGCGACAATGCTACCTTATGGAATCTGACAATCTCTCCTTGAAAAGTAGAGTTGTTTGTACTGGCACTTTCATGAATTGCCCTGTCTCTGTTACTGATCTTTTGGCAGAAGTTGTTTTGTGAGGATTTTGTTTACAAGAGAGGTGGTATGGAGCAGAAATGAGGTATTAATTTTGAAGCAAAAAATATATAGATTAGAGAACATGATTTAATATGATAGGGGAAGGGGAGCAGAACAGAGATAGAAATTTAGTCTGGGAAGGGAAGGGCAATACAGAGAGAGAAAGATTTTGTATAGGAAGGGAGAATGGAGGCAGAACGAAAGCATAAATAAGGATTTATTGTGGAAAGGGAGGAGGAATACAGCAGAGATAAATGACATTTTCCACATGGAAATTCCCTAGATAGGTAAAATACCATGCAAATCATCATAGCTGAAAGGCAGATAGAATTACGGTATTCTCCCCTGCCTAATGTCTTGGCAGTATAATTTCTAGGGGAGTCAAATAGAAACCAAAAATTTGCATAATTTAAATGCATTCCATCTTAACTGAATCAGTTATGAAATGTTAAAAATGTAAAGAAACAAATAATAAATTACTCATATCATATTAAATATTGGCAAGAAATGTCATTATTAAAACCAAGTGATGTCATAGTTCTATATTTTAAGATAATTTTTGCCTCTAAGGAATTCCCTACTAACTGCCTATCAAAACTATTAACCAAAGATCCATACACTAGGAAAAATAAATTGATTCCACTCTATATCATATACATTTAGAAAGTGCTAACAAAATATGATATAGAGACATAAAGTGGACAAGAAGATCCTTATCCTGCAGTACTGGGCAGTGAAACATGAACCTGTTCGTACATTTAACAGTGATCATATATTACATCATTGACTGTACCACCTACAAGATGATGGCAATTGTTACACCTTGTTTCTTCTTGCAGCATGCTGGGCATCTAGCAGAAAGAAAGAAAAAAGTTTTGTTTAAAATTCTGAATAATTATTTAAGAGTCCCAGATGTGTCATACATTCTAAAACCATATTCCTGAGCAAGAATTATGGATGGAAGCTTGCTGTACTAACTCCAGTGTGATAAGTCAAGATTTGCAGATAGACAGAGACTAATGGATTCTCTGACTTTCATGGATGATAGTAAATTTAAATAAGGTTGTATTTCAAAGGAGCATTCTGTATGCTGGCAATGTTTACCAGAAGACTTAGTACAAGAGCTGTTAACTAGTTTCATAGTGTAGTCCTGGGCCTCATTTACTCACTTTCTGTTTGCAAACTGTATCAGTTTGAGAAAGTCATTTAGCTAGGCAGTGCTACTGGCTTGTCCTGAAAAGGGACACTAGTGTCCAAATGGCACATATGACTAACAAATATATAATGTATTGAGATTGCCAGAGGACTTGTCTAAATGGATATAAAACTCCTGTATTTGTAAACTAGACCTCAGCTTTACCATAGATCTCTTGATTATACAGTTCACTTACATGCACTCACAGCAAATCTGGCATAGGTATGAACCAACACCTGAGTAATTTGCATTCTGGAGAAGTCTGCAATTCATTCTGCAAGAAATGCCCCCCCACCCCCCCCCTCTTCTTTCTTCCTTCTTGTCTCTCCTTCTTATGATTTTTCATCCTTCCTACAATAATGCTCCCCTTAGAGCCTTGACAAATGATGAATGAGCATGACTGAGGACAATATAAGAGGTTTATATTAGTACAAGCCGCACCTGCAGTGGTGTACATAATTAAATTACTGTTATTGCGCACTTGTTTTGGTTTATTGATTTATATTAATATTGGTTTTATAGATTATTGATATACTAAAGATATTCCATAGAAATAAATGCATATACAGATGTATACATACTATAGACCAACAAGTGAAAAACTTCCTGAATACTCAAACACTGCCTGCTGTTTTTAACTATAGGATCAAAATAGATATTAGGGTTATTTTTGTAGCTGCCATCAGATTCTGATTTTTCAACAAAGCATGGAGACCATTCTTGCTGGTATGACTCATTCTTAAATCTTGCTTAATCTTCCACAAACTATTAATTCTAAATCTAACCAAATTAAAAGCTGATCCATGTTCTAGCTCCTTTTCAAACTGATGCAGCAAATAGGAAGATACTGCTTATTTATTGTATAAATTAGAAGCATGACTGTTTTCCTTTGGACGTGTTCACATTTATTATTTATTAGAAATGTATATAATGGAAACACATACCAAAACAGAGCAATTGAGATCATAATAGTGGGTATTCTGCCCCCTCTATATGTATATTGAACTTTAAACTGGGGTCAGTGTGGGCTCCAAGATCTGCAATTGTTCCAGACTTTGCAAATGAATACATATTCACTGCATAGATGGCTTTGGATTTGTTAGCATCATAGGTTAAGTATGCCAATTTATCTTGTTATCATGTTCCCTTTTAGTCAACTCTTTGGGAACTTTGTGACAGGTGCAGAGTGTGTTATATTAATACAACATAATGATCACTATATTTTGTCAGAATGACATCAGATGGCAAGTCTAAACCCTGAGATAACATTAAAAAGACGTAATGTCAGCACATACCCTACACATATCCCTGCCACCTAAGATCTTATTTCCCCTTATTCTAGTTTATATTTTTATTATTATTTCTTGTTAGTTAATCATTTCTTATGAAGCCAGCAGTGTTTCATTCAGGCCATGGTCTTTTTATTGTTAAATAGAACTGTATGGTTTACATATCACATCCTAAAACTGTTCTGTTAGTGAACTGTCTTTCGTCTAAGTCACTGATAAATGTGGGTGTGGTTTTGGGTGTGTGTGTGTGTGTGTGTGTGTGTGTGTGTGTGTGTGTGTGTGTGTGTGTGATTGATTATGAGTACTCTGAGATCAGAAGTCATCCATTTAGTATTAGTTCATCTGCCTTGCATACATGATGAGATGGGATTTGGTTATTCCTCATTTCTTAGTTGGATTAAGTGTTTAAGTGAAAGAAAAAAAGCGAATGAAAGAATGAATGAATGAAGAAATGGAGAACATTCAAAAATCGGTATATAGAAATATAAAAATTACTTTTACCTCTGGTAAGGGACATCTCTCGTTAATAGCTGCTTTGCTATTGACCCCCTCCAAAATTGTCAGGAAAGCTTTATTTTTTGGATTATATAAAAAAGGTCAGCTTTGCATTTTTGGAGTTTCAGAACTCCATGCATGGTTGTGTAGGGGTGGGGAGTTCTTTTTTGTGAAAACTGTATGTGCCAATGTTCTTTCTTGGCACATGTATGGTAAAGTGTCAACGTTTGGTTTGTTGACCTTTTGTGGTTGACATTTGTGAGTCCAACATACGGACTACTTAACTAAAGTGAGCAGACCCATATATATATATATATATATATATATATATATATATATATATATATATATATATACACACACACACACACACACACACACACACATATATATCTGTATATGGCTCCCTATCAGATGATCGAAATGCCATTTCTGTGAATAAGAAATGACTGACATGTATTGCATAAACTACGTAAACGCTGAACGTCCAAAACATTGAAATCCAAAATGTCAAAGTGTTTGGTTGGCCCGTCTGTGGTATAGCTCCGTAAGGTAAGTGTGTCATAGGTATGGACCTTAGGGTAGGGTGCGGGTTAAGGTAAGTGTATAGACAGGTAATGTATGTAAGATTTAGTGTAGTGTTAGAAGTAGGGTTTTGTTAAATGTATTTATGTGTATTATTTATTTTGTTAGATTATATCTCCGTAGGGGATGTGTGCGGTAGTTACGGACCTTAGGGTTAGGGAGGGGTTAAGGACAGTGCATAGATAGCTGTGTATGTGGAGTTTAGTGTACGGTTAGAAGTTGGGTTTTGGTGCTTTACTTTAGGGTTAGGAGTAGGGTTTGGTTAGTGCATGTATGTGGTTTATTTATTTTGTTTGGGTAGGTAGTATGTAGCGGGTGGTGGGGTTGGCCAACTATGACCATTCGATGTTTTAAATGTCACGGTTTAGTGCATTTGGTCTATTTGCGGTTCAATTAATATGTGTCGCTCTTTTGGTATTCGCTGAAATGGACAACAACAAGGTAAATGTAACACAATCTGAAATCTGAGATATGCACAGTATATAAAGTGGCTGCAATGTATAGTTAAAGATGCTGTCTGTGTTTATGCAAAGTAACAAATTAGCCATAATTTCTTTTACTATCCATCATGGACAAACATCAACACTGTAAAGAATAAGTTGCTATCCATGGTAGTCTAGGCTGAACATGTGTACTTGCAATTGATCATTGGTATGACGAGTTAGGAAATGGGATTTGCCATTTCACATTGCTTGCTTTTTTGTTGAGTTCTTCACTGTTATTCCATCTGTATGGTATCTTCATGCCCTGCCTTGCTCTTTATAGTTTTTTTTTTAAGAACAGTGGTTTCCTTCCTAGACCTTCTGCTATGTAATTGAATTTAGACACAGGCTTAATAGGCACATGCAATCCTCAGCCTCAGATCTGGGCACTGCCAAGACTCAGCTAAGATGTGCGCTAGTGGTTACTATAGCTTATGTGGGGGCTACTGAAAGTATGGTCATTAACTTTCCTCACAATCAGTCCTCAGAGGTGTGAAAAGACGGTTACTATAGTTTGTCTAATTGTAATATACTGTCTGAGAACAAGACCTTACAATGCATTAATGCAAAAATTATTTTCCTTTTCTACCTCACAATCAAACATCAATTGTATGTACGTTGCTGTCTTTTGTGGATAGATGTAAAGAAATATAATATGTAAATATGTATCATAGCAACAAACTGCAATCTGTTAATGTGGCCATTTGTTCTTTCAATTTCATACCACTCTAACATCAGAGGTTTATACAGAAGGTAACTGTCTTTTGAGGATAGGGGCAAGAAGGCAAGCTTTGTATATGTATGACAGCAACTACATGAGGAATAAGCCTGTGTCCATTTTTGTTTCATTTTCATCCTGATCTAATACTAGACAGGTA
Source organism: Protopterus annectens (assembly GCF_019279795.1). Lineage (NCBI taxonomy): Eukaryota > Metazoa > Chordata > Ceratodontiformes > Protopteridae > Protopterus > Protopterus annectens. Next base: position 539,159,273 of record NC_056747.1, on the reverse strand, counting down.
AATAGAAGTTGACTATCTTTTTGGTGGAGGTGGGGAGGCAGTCACTGTTCCTTGATATGATTTATATAAAACAGTTGTCTTAGTTTGTAGGGATTTAATATTTTGTCAGTAATGAACACCATGCTTTGCAAACAATTTATTTCTTCCTTAAAAAGACTAAGACTGAAGGTCTTTTCATGCTCACAGTTTTTAGGACCATCCTTTCATCAAAAGCTTGGAATGAATGTAAAATGCACCTCATAGCAAATGAACTCCCATGACCCCTGGGGCTCAGTGAACCCAGAGTTCTGCCTTAATTCAGGTAATTCTACATTTATTACAGTGCAGTCTTGGACAGTTCGAGTGTTTTGAAAGGATGAAAGTAAAAGCTAAAGAGTATGGCAAAGTGTAAGAAAACAGCAAAGGATAAGCTGTCTGGATGATATGAGGCCAGAATTGGGAAATGGATGGACTGTGCAGGGTGAGAAGGGGAACCAGTGTGCAACAGGGGTCCTTTATCTAGAATTTTGTTTCACTTTAGGCCAGCCCTGTTCATCTCGATTAGACATTTGAGGAGTAAATAGTCAGTAATGTGGCTAGAATGATTGGGTACTGGAGTAGCCTGTGGATAAATGTGACTGGTTCTACAAATAAAATTCCATGAACCTGCCTTAATATATCCACACCCTATTCCAGTTAGTCCCTCTCATTCATTTGTTTCCTGAGGTCTTCATCTTGAGTTGAAGTCACAGGCTGCCTCTACTTCTAGCCTATCATCTATTCCCTTTGCCACACTGTTCCAAAAATCTAGTGTATTTGTGATTATGTATGCCTCTTCTAGAAATGTCCACTACATTACATCAGTTCATCTTATTTCTATTAATGAAGGTGCACTCTGGTAATAGGCTACTCACTCTAGCATGTCAATGTACTACTCAGCAGGATAATTAGCATGGATGAGGAATATAAAATGTGAAAAATGTGTGTGTGTGTGGGAGGGGCGAAATATTTGTATATATAGACATACCACTGATTGTATTATAATTATCACTTAATTCTCCATCAGTTCTCCTTCCTTAAAGCATATAATAATTAGACAAGTTAACAGTAAATTCAGGTTGTGTTACTGTTTTGCTTGCATTATGTTGTCAGTGAGGTTTTTGCAAGTTTAGGTTTTACAGAATTATATATATTTGACCCTCAAATAACAGGGTGCATAGTTTTTATACTAGGTTACTGATCATCTCTGCTGTTTGTATGTAATTAGTCAACCTGCTATTGATGTTAAAACACTGTATATATTTACATAACATATATTTTGGTTTAAAATATGTGTTGCCTTTCTCATACAAAAATAAACTTTCAAGTGTTTTCCTTTAAAGCAATTAAGAGGATAATAAAGTTGATACATGCACCAAGGATTAAATCTGTCACTGTAGTCATTCTTTTCTTAAGGTATTCTTGATTAGTTTAGGTAGTTGTGAATACTCCATTTTAGTTGATGTGTTACCACCTTTTACAGTTGTTGCATTCTTTAATCTTTCTGTTTGTTAATGTCTTAAGATTTCAAATTATAACCATTAGTGTTCTTTGTATTCTTCTTATGCTAGTCTGTGGGAGGGTGTATTTAGAAAACTCTCCAAATCATAATCTGTTGTATGCTAATACCCCAGGATTCAATAACATCTGCACTAAATGTACACTGTTCTGAGTAAACAGACAATGCAGACAAAACTCACACCTTTTTCCTCCTAATTTTAGTTTTACTGCTGATATTCTTGCAGCTTTAAATGTTGACAGGGATTCATAAAGGTGACCACAATGTGTAGACTACATATACAGTTAGTATGATCTTTCTGAGTGACTAGAAAGCATGAAAAATGTGATAATAATGTTCTTGAATACATATCTTGTATACTTAGTGTAGGCTTTATTGAATCTGGACCATAAGTTTGTACAGAGCATTTTCTGATCATAAGAATGCTTACCAAGGTCTTTAGTATAGTAAGTAGGATTTTTGAGCCATCAGGATCAGCTTTTTAAAAACATTCTTTCTTTTCTTTGAATAGGATACAGTGCCCTTTGCTCAGACTTCCTGAATAAAGCAGTTGGTTTACATTTTTTCCCTACGAGATATATATATATATATATATATATATATATAGACACACAGACACACAAACACAGAACTGTTAACTACTATATTCTTTAATTAGAGAGTTCTTACTGTGTTTCTGAAATGTTGATTCATAGGTCGGAGTTTTCATGTCTTATGGAGGTATGCTTCTCAGCTGCAGTACATTCTGTGCAGTGTCTATATCTCTCTTCTTTGTCTACATGAGAATTTTCCACCAGGTGGAATTATTTCCTTCTGCATCCCAAAGAATATTCAGTGATCCTTCAAATTCTACATAGGTGAGCATACCAAGAGAGAGAGAGTGTGTGTGTGTGTCTGTGTGTGTGTGTGTGTGTGTGTGTGTGTGTGTGTGTGTGTGTGTGTGTGTGTGTGTGTGTGTGTGTGTGTGTGTGTGTTCAAAGTCCTGATGGACCAATACATCTCATACTGAAACATCAACCTCAAATGGTTGACTCCATTTGCAACTGGATTTTTTAGTGGTAAAAATGTCAAGAGGATGTACGAGATTGGACTACAGCAAGGACTGCTATTTTGCCTATTCCCTATTGTAATGCAGTCTTGGAGTTGGTGTATATATAAGTACCATGGAGGGTATGGGGTTGTAGCCCCCATATGTGAGGTGCAAGGGGTCTTGCCCGCTGCATAGAACTTTTTTTTAGTGTTTTTGTGGTCGATGTTTCTGTGTCTAGGGTTTCAGTTCATCAGGATTTTGAATGTATATATACATGTATGTATATATAAATACATGGTGCTCTACCTTGAATTACCTTCTCTGCCCTGAAGCCACTGACTGTGCCATGATAGGCTTCTCTGTACTCTTTTCCTGGACTGGATAAAGTAGTTATTAGTGAATGCATGAATGGATGTATAGACATTTGCATGTAAGCCATTTTGCAAGAATAAGGAATGGCTAACCTGTTATAATGAACTTTATTTTCTTTGCAGTAATAAATGAATTCTTTCACAAATTTGGTTTTATATCATTGTTCCAATAGAGGTGCTCTATGACTCGAGATCTTAGCGAGATCTCTCCATTAACAGTCTTTCCATTAAAATCTAATTATGCCATCAAGTGTTGGGGTGTTTTATGGGCTTAGACCTCATGATAACTTTCTACATTACTGCAAAAGTGACCAACGGCTATTCTTAATTTTCTCCTTCAACAAGATGTCTAATAAAGGAATTTTATGTAGTATGCAGGTCACAAAGTGGCAGAATTTTTTGCTTGCAACAGCTTCATAACTTGAGTAGATTTGAAATATGGTAACTTTAAAATTATATAACAATTAACCCTATAAGTATCCCGCATTTAGAAAACTAAGGGGGAACATTAGGCATCTGTGCAATGAGCAGAGGATGGATAACGGTTATCTGAAAAACTCTATTGTTAAATGCCATAATATTTTAATGTGACATTATTCCTGCCCCTGGTTTCCTGAATATACCTTTGGTCATGGGATATATAAAAAGAGAAATGTTCTCTAAAGTGGTTCATAAGTAGGTACTATACTATCGGCCCTGGGGCCTATACAAGCCCAGCCAAAAAGGTACCCTAGCTTTTGCCACCCAAGAAAATTATTTTCCTGTGCCACTGTCGAGCAGAGCCAAAGAGGTGATCCCCGGGGTGAAGTTCCTATTTCCCATCCAATCATCAAGATTTTTATTGAAGAGTGCTAATACAGAGCTTTGTTTGATATAGATAGGTAGTTTATTCCAGAGTATGGGAAGTCTCTGGGACAGGAATCTATCCCTCCGGCATATTCTGTTATTGTGGTGACAAGGTTTAGGTCCCTAGAGCATGTAGCTTGGAGGGATTGGGATTTCTTTAGGTAGAGCATGTCCAACAGCTTTGGGTTTGACATAGCTTTTTATGTTAGGCAGAGATCACCTCTGAGTAGGCAATATGTGATAGAGTAAAGCTAGAGTTTTTTGAGACGGTCTGCGTAGGGCATTTGTTTGAGGCCAGTAATCCTCTTTGTGAGGTATTTGTGCGGCCTTTCCAGTTGTTGTAGATGTCTTGTGAGGTACATACCAAAAGGGGAGTTGTACTCTATAATGGGTCTAATGAGTGATGAGTAGAGGGGAACAATGACCTCTTTTTTTCTGGATGAGAAACCTTTTGTGATGAGGTGTGCCACGTAGAAGGATTTCCTGACTACTGTGTCGATGTGATTATCAAAGGAGAGACTACTGTCCACCTGTGTCCCAAGGTCTCTTATCACACTTTTGGTGTTAAGTATACTACCACCTATGTTGTAGTTCATGTGTATAGAGTTTTTACCAAAGGGGATGACAATGCACTCTTTGGCATTGAGCTTGAGGCCATGTCTTTGACACCAGGCATCTGTCTCAGTGAGGCCCTTTTGTAGGATGTCCACATCGTTAGGAGTTTTGATTATGGCTCCTACTTTGCAGTCATCTGCAAACTTCATTAGCCAAAGACCTTCTGTGTTAGCCTGTGTTTCAGAGAAGTAGATACCAAACAGGAGAGGACCCAGGACTAAACCCTGTGGTACTCCACTTGCCACTGGTCTGAAGTCAGATTTGGAGTCTGCTACTTTCACAGTGTGGGTTCTGTCAGTGAGCCACTTGGCAACCCATCTTGTGACATAGGGATTTAGACCTAGTTTAGTGAGTTTATCTGTAATTCCAGAGTGGGGATTGGTGTCGAAAGCCTTGGCAAGGTCTAGATAGGCTGTGTGAACCACCTTACCCTTGTCTACGGCTTTGGTGACTGCTTCAAAGAAGTCTATCAGGTTTTTTTGTTGTATCGAATGGTTCAATTTGTTGTATCGAATGGTTGGCAAATTTATTTTTATAGTAATATTCAGTTCAATGAAACAGATTAAGATAAGTTTCCACACCATTATCATCAAAAAGATTGGGGAAATAATTTCTTATTTTGGACTGGGTTGAAAATCTCCGGCCAGGATAGGAATGCTAAGCCAAAACCTAGTTTTGAATGTGACCTTGAAAGTAAGAAAGGGTAAGGGAAGAAAGCAATGCTATCATTCATTAAACATAAAGTGCATTTGGAGTTAATTAAGCATATCACAAGGTAAAAAGAGTAGCAGCACAATCCAGGAAGTATCTGTCATTGCCAGATATGGATTTGCTTTGATGACATAATACAGAAAGTGTCGGGGGGTAGAGGGAAGAAATGCAGACTAAGAGATAGTGCTGTGGAAGTTCTGACTGGCTGTCTCTCTGTCCCTTTCCTTTATCTATCCTTCTATCTCTACCTCTGAATGCTTCTTTTTTCTCTCTTTCTGAAAGGCCCTTCCCAAATATGAAATAATAGTGACAGAGAACTGTACGATGCTGACATATATAATAAAAAGAAGTAGAGAGCAGAGATGCTGAAGCTGTCCTCTCATTTGTGAAGACATTCAATCCTAGCATGTTAAACATGTACTTATGGTCTATAGATCGAACAGTGAAGGAAATATCTTCCATCAAAAATAGGTCAAACGTGCCAGTGTTATGGCTGCCATCTTTAAAAACATTTTTTTATTAAAACAGGAATGACATATATAGCAACAACGATCTTAGCAGTACATGTGTAAGAGATGGTGAGAATTTAATGTAATATGAGACTATGACATAAAACACACGCATATATTTAAAAGAGCACAAGCATTACATCAACTGTCTAACCAATGTAAAGCAGTAAAATCAACCCATTATAAGTTACAAATAATCTGTTGATGTGTCTAGATGTCAAAACTGGTAAAATACCCATTGTAACAGAAGTGTTGCTGTTTGGACATTTGGTTATCCCACTCTTCATAACTTCAAGGACTTCTGCAAATGGTTGCTCCAGCCCATAGAGTATTCTTGTGGAAAAGAATCAGTGTATCGAGTCTTGACGTGTTCTGGATTTGTTTGTGCTTGTGATACTTAATTCAGATGTGGAAATCCAAGATATTATAATCCGTCTACAATCATATAAGCAAACATTCTCCCAAACTCATTCATAAATAATCTTAGTGCGACTGTTGTATCACTGACAACATGTCCCTCATTTTTGAAGTTAACAGACATATGCGTCTAATCCTAGCAGACTTGATTTACCTATAAAATACAATTTTTTCTTTTTGTATATCTCTTCAGTGCTGATTTATATTTCCTTTTCGGTAGTCATTATCTGAGTCAGTAGCATGTTCAAATTTCCTTTAATAATAGATGAGGTTGATGATCACTTTCTGGAAACCATTTTTGTTTGCCCATAATTTGGAAGAAATCTTCATACTTGTGTATTCATACATATTACAACTGTATTACAACTATGGCATGATTTTCTGGTACAGATTTATGTAGTTTTTTAGTTTTTGATGTTTACCATGTTACTCCTAACAGTTTCTCACATTTCATGAACGATTTAGCACTCCAGTTCTAGCTTCCATTAGAAGGACTGCACACTAGCTACTGCTCTGTGCAGATGCATCTTTGCCATAACATTCAGAGAAGGAAGCTAGACAGTGGCTTAAATAATAGCTACATAAAAGCTATGACTTATGTAATACTGACTGAAGCATGCATGTATGCAGTCTGCAGACATGCTAAAGCTTGATTGTTATTCTGCAAATGTATACTAGTTCTACTTGCTTGTTCAACAAGAGCTTTGAGCATAGCTGAAAAGGGTTGCAAGACCAATTTTTCTGCACAGTTAACAGATATCAAATAAATAAATTAATAAGCATGATCACTGCCCAGTAATGGAGCCTGGATCCTATGCCAAAGATTTTCTTAGACATATGTAGGAGATGTGTTACAGGTCTGAAAGAGATGTGAAACCGATAGTCATGGGTGCAATGATGTCAAAGTATTTGCTGCACTGAGAAGCACTGCATAAAGAATACCAATAGTGGGAAGGTCTAGATTAAATTAATTTTCAAGGCTACATAGCTGATAAACACTGATCCAGAATTTTTGTGGATTTTTTTCAGTTTCTGATACGTTATATTTTCTTACTTCAAATGAGCACATCTATGCCTGTTTTTTTTTTTTTTTTTTTACTAAAGTGACAGAGGGATGTGGTACTCTGAGATTTATGGAAGTTTCACAACAACTTATCTCCATTGCCATTGGATTTTAAATTTGAACTGATAAAAGGTGGACTTCTATAACTGATTCTTTAATTGCCATAAGGATGCTATGTTGTTATGAAATGACAGAGAGAGGGATACATTTTTAAAGTATTCAACAGCAGATTTTAAGGAGAGATAAAGTGGTGGTGTCCAGAAGATACTCTAATGAGCAGGACAGAAAAAAAAAACATCATGTTTCTTGAACGACAGTAATAGTGCACTTTTTGGATCTTGTCCTTTCACTGGATTGCAAAGGTTAGCACATTATCATAAAGTCTGTCAAACCAAATGCCAGCCACCATGAAATCATCATTTGCAAAAGATAAGATACAGTCTAAAGTGCTATCTTACCAGAAAATGTGTTTGTTCTTGTCAATAGTTTTACCAGTTTGACAAGGACAAGTGACTGAATGCAGTTGTGTAGGAATAATCCATTCATTAGTTTCTAGTTTGTTGTAAGTCTGCTTTGAAAAAATCAGTTTGTGTTCTGACACTAATAAGTGTGAATCTTTGACAGTGTAAAAATGGAGAATTATATCTACTGAATATGAAATTGTTGGGCCTTGGAGTATTTGTCTTTCTCTGAAGTATGGTGACCGTGCAGTTAGCAATGTAGCAGGGATGTGGGAATACAGTGCTCCAAATTGGGGTGCAAGGGAGGTTTATCCCCATCAAAACACGACTTTAAAGGAGAACAGAGACTGATGACATTCTGTGTTCTGCTGTAGTTTTTTTCTGTGTGTTTTTATAATTCCAGGACCAGAATTATGGGTCTTGGAACTGAAATAGGAAGCCTTTTTTAACCACTACTCTTACCTTTACATATTGCTAGTTAGCCATTGCAGAATATGTTATGCAGTACGTTTAGGCAAATCAGGCAGAAATAACCATAGGCTACAGTACTTTCTGACTCATTTTATTTGTGCTGATATAAACTATTTTTTGTTCTCCTTCTGTGAACAGTAGAGTATATGTAATTGATTCACAACAAATTATGCCTATCCATCCTGTTCTTCTAAGAATCCTGTCCTGCCTGAAAATGTTAGACACCAGTGGTAAGATTTTTGTGTGAGGACTGTGTTCATATAATCATACTGTTATTGTTCCTGTTAACACAAAAGGGACAGGATTATAAACTATCATTAGTGTAACCCAACCTTGATAGAGAGGCAATTTGCAGAAGATGCAGAAGGTATATGAACCATCTTACTGACATAGGGGCTTCTCCCAAAATGTTCACAGGGTTTGATAAAATAGTATTACTTGTCATGAGGCCAAGGGTGGGCTGACAATCTTAATCAACACACAGCACTGGCAAAGATTAAGCAGCTTAATGTCTGTGGTTGTAATTTTCAGATTTCCAGGTTATATACTTGTAATGTGGTTAAAATATGAGGTTACTGATGTAACTCACTGCTTGCAGGCAGATAACAGAGTGTCCAGAGATCAGAAAGAATACGTGGTGAGTGTGCTGCAAGAGAATAAATGAGCTGCTTGCTCTAGAACAACGACACACAGTAAGACATAGCATGGTCAGCTGCAGGAGCAAGACATAAGAATCTGTGTATATAGATAACAAAACATATGTTGCTGCTTTGTAAATGAGCATGGGGGGGAGGTGGCATTATATATATTGTGGCAGGGCATTCTGGCCAATGAGATACAGTTTTGACTATATTAGCTGACCCAGCATTTAGAAGAGGTGGAGATTATTGACATAAATTTTCCTTTTACAATGGTAAATGTGTTCCGTCCACTCTTGGAGACTAGGTCACGGACCATACCGAGCGTGCCAGCTTCGTGTAAGTGAGGCACATGAGTAAGATGACTTGTTGTGATTAGCAATGCACAGATCCCCTTCTAGACAGCTTGACTACACCAGTTATGTTTAACTAACTTGAGAAAAAACATCGTCCATTAGCTCCCTATATCTGGGTTCAGTGGCTATGGTCAGAATAGGCCCTGGTCTTTCTGAGCCATTGGTTCTCGAAGGGGGAAGGGTGTTAAGGCAAGACTGTCCATTAGCCTCTTTGTTTTTGTTTTATCCAATTAAACTGTGAGATGTCCTGGTTAATTTAGCTTTTGATTCAGAACATCATTCATGAAATGCTCATTGAATGGAACAAATGGTCCATGCCTTCTGAGCTGAAGCTTGTCTTGTTTAAAATGCTTTTATATCCCAAGATTCCTTACATTATGCAGGGTCTTCCCATATACGTCCATGGCACAGTTACATAAGTGGGACATTAGGTTATTACAGCTTTTCTGGCCTCCCAATAGGAAGTAAATCACAGTATCCCTTTGCAAAGTTTAGGGGGAATTCAACTCGCTTGTGGCTGACATACCAAGCAGTGATGTTAAGATCCTTTATTGAATTATATCACTTCACCTTTCATTCTACGCAGCAAAAATGTCTTTGTGATACTCTGTCTTGCCTACCAGTTATCACTCTTCCTGGTTTCCTTAGTCCCTGGGCGTGGAACAAATAATGACTGCTATATTGCATTGCCTTGGGAAATTCATAAGAGGAGTGTCACCATAAGTACTTCACAATATTTAAATGTAGTATCTATAGTTGTTCTCTCCCCCTTTAAAAAGAACAACGCCTTTCAAAAGGTTTTGTAGTTACAACTCTGTTTTGCAGCAAACCTGCACTTCCTTCCACTTTACTCATTCTTTCTCTTACAGTTACGGTTCAGAAAAGACATATTTTTTCAATATCAATTATTGCCTGCCATGGGCATAAAAGACATTTTATTTATTTTACATTTGTTTCGTGGGAAGGTCTGAGTGGGTAGAGGAGCCCATTTTCAGCGGAGGTTCGGGAGAACAGCTCTACTACAGTACATGTAAATACATTATCTGAAGTAGTATTAATTAAATAGATAAGTGGGAATTGATATACAGTAATAGGGAATGTTACTTTGTTGACTCGGCATACTGATCAGCATGTGGGATGCTGTGGTACACAGGGTTTTTGGCAAACGTGTAACATTATGTTAACTAAATGACAGACAAAACTAACAGAGCACCTAACCTAATATACTGATCAGCATGTGGGATGCTGTGGTACACAGGATTTTTGGCAAACGTGTAACATTATGTTAACTAAATGACAGACAAAACTAACAGAGCACCTAACCTAATAAAGGACAGAATTTTTTTGCCAAAAGCATAACATTATGTTAATCTAATGACAGGCAAAAAAAAAACCATAGTTCCTAACCTACTAAATTACAGCGTCACATGATAACAGTAGACTATGTACATTTTTGATGATCAGTAGTGTTTTTTTTATATAACCATAGAACATAATATTGTTCTTACCTAGTAGAAGAAAAGTTTTATCAATATTTTATTTGTGAGTGTATAAGAATTAAGAGAGGGAGTAGTGAAAGGGATGGGCTTGGAGTATTCTAGTGTTGTTGTATACCTATAGTATATTTTTGAGTGCATGGCAGTTATTAGGTTTGTGAATTATTGAGTGGGCTGCAATTAGTTGGTTCAGGGATAATAGAGTTGGTAGTTCCATCCAGTTTCAGTCCCGAAGGCCAGAACAGTGGTGGGCTCTGTAGGGATGATTAGTAGCAAATCTTTGCTATTTTATTGTAACATGTCTATAATTTATTCGTATCAAAGTTTTGGAGGTTTGGGAAGCTAGGGAAGGCGTATAGCAGGGTGGAGAGCAGGTGTGTTCTAGCTATGGAGTGTCAGGTTGTGCTGTGTGAGGTAAGGTTTGGATCTATAGAGTGACCTAAGATTTATGTGGACCTTTTTTAGGGATAGTGCTATGTGTTTATCAAATTTTAGAAAATGATCTATTGTTACCCTGAGGAGCTTGGTGTGTTCATCATTTTCAATTTTAGTATTGTTGGCAGAATGTATAATGAATGGGGGCAGGCGGTTCTGTGTTTTGGCACTGGTGAATAGTATTAGTTTTGTTTTGTTATGGTTGAGTATCAGTGGGTAGTCTGAGTCACAGTTTTGAATGTATGAGAAGGATTTCTGGGTTCTTTCTAGGAGTTCGGGTAGGGTTTGAGCTGGGCAAATGAGAGTCGATTCGTCTGTGTATTGTATAATGAAAGCAAGTTGGGTGGCTGTCTAAAGTTTGTTTGTGAATATGGTAAATAGTAGGTTGACCAAGGATAGATACTTGTGGTGCATATACTCAGACTAGTAGTAGGGGGCAGAGACTGTTTTAACACCTTATTGCTGTTTGTCAATCAGTTAAATAATTATGGAACCACAATAGTGTTGACTGGGAAAGCTTCAGGGAATCTAGTTCAGTAAGTCATTTTTGATACTTTTTGATGTGATACTGTATCAAGTGCCTTAGACGTGTCAAGAAACATGGAGGATACATGGTGATCCTTGTTCCTGAGGTCATTGATAGTGTTGTTGAAGGTAATTAGAGCTGTAGTGGTTCTGTGCTTGGGTCTAAAGGCATGTTGAGTAGTGGTGAGTAGGTTGCTGCTTTCTAAGTAGTGAAGGAGTGTACATGAATGCATTTTTCAAGGATTTTGGCCAGTGATGGGAGTACTGGTCAGTAATTGGAATAATCTGTGGAGGAGCCACCTTTGTGCAAATGGATGATATGAGAGATTTTCCAGAACCTGCAAGGTATTGTTCTGATAGGGACCTGTTGATAAGATATGGACTTTGCTGCTCTTTTGAGAAATTTGGTTGGAAGTTGGTCAGCGGCGAGGGTTGTGGATTTTAGTTTGAGTAAATCTGTTTTGATGGTGCTTGTTTCGATTGGAGTGATACAAAATGTTTTGGGGCTAGGTTCTGAAGCAGTTGGAATTGAAGGAGGTACATTGCTGTTGTTTATTATGTAGGATAATATTGAGTTTATGAAATGGGAGTTAAATTGTGATGCTATGCTATCTGTGTTATTTGTGGTGGTGGGTGAAGGAGTAGTAATTTGATCAGGATTGAGGGGCTGATTTATGGTTGCTCAGAATTTTGGGGGATTATTTATGTGATTTTGTTGGGCTGAAGTATAATATGCTTTTTTATTGCTACCAGAGGCTGAGGCCTTATTCTTTTTTCAATTGCAATCTCTATACAATAATGTTAATAAGAAGGAACAATTGTCTAATCTATTTAAATCTCCATCTTTACAATACACCATTGTCCTAAGGTAAGAAACCTTTCTGAACAAATATGCTGTGTCTCCACTTATTAACATTGTACTGATTATGTCCTATATCCTGAGCAAGGCTTTTCAAGAAACACATCTTCAGCACCTCGGTCTACCTCTTACGGATCCCCATGATCTTTCTACCCTTCAAAGGCCCTTTAAGCTGATGTATTCCCTGTAGTGGAAAATACATGCTTGGAGGTGCTTGTTTCTACTGTTTATTATGCCTGATCATATCTGCCTTAATGATTCAACCAATACGCCTTGCTGGAAGTGTGACTTCAGTGACTACACTGTTGACTGGGGGCATGTTATTTGGAGTTGTAGGAAGTTGACTCAGTACTGGTCATCACTGCAGGCTGCTCTGCTGATTTTTTTTTCTCCTAGTGATGCAATCTCTATATGTGACCTGGTGGTCTTTGGCTTTACCCAACATGAGGACATTTGTTATTCCTTCAGATCCTGGTCTTGCTTGCTAAAAAAAGCAATAACTAGGTACAGGTTGGATACTTCCCCTCCTAAAGTGGAGGGATTTTAGCACATACATAAAGATGTGTGTGGTGCAGAATATTGCCTAGCAATACACAGAGAAACCATATCCAAGTTTTTAAACATTTGGACCCCAATTTTCAGTCTTGATGAGCTTAACCTGGAAATGGTGTTCTAACATGGCAGTATGTATATAGTATTTTTTGCCTTATACTAGTTTTGTGGTATTGTATGACCTTGGTGGCTATTCAATGCTGACTAGTATTTCCTGTCAAGGAGCATATTAAATGTAATCTATGGTGAAATTGTGCCCTTCTGTTTCTTTGATGACCTGCCCATCCTCCTTCATGTGTAGTTTGGAAATTATCTTAAGTTTCCTTTTAACTTTATCCATGCATAAAATGTTGTTTCTTGCCACATGTACACTTATTTTATTGTTCTGTATTACCTTTTAGCAAAACTCTATTTACCTTTGTAATTTGGTTTGCATACTCTAGTCGACACTTTTTTTTTGTCTCCAAATGGAGTAATAGTTAAAAACACACCTGTTTATTTTTCTATAAATTTTTAAAGAACGATTCTTTTTGAATGGTAGAAATTTATTTCTGTGTATATAAATTAAATAAAGCAAAAAAAGAAAAAAACACTGTGTGAGTAGTATGAGAAAACTTCATGATGGGGAACGAGGCCTGGATTTGCAAGGAGTCAGGTGGCTTTGACCCAAGTAGATGCATCTTTTGAACTGAACAGAAAAATGGCAGTGCCATTAAACAAATTCAATATGTTGGTTTGTCCAAGGAGCCTCATTACTGACATAGTCCTGATACACATAGTGCAGTCCACCTGGTCAGTTAGTGCAGTCGAAGAATGAAACAGTAATATTAGTAGTTTATTGGTTAACTAAGTCATTATCAGAAAAGGAAGGATACACATTAAATGAAATATACAAGGAGGACTGATAGGAGATATTTGAAAACAAACAGAAACTTGACAGACTGTGTGGTGTAGTGAAAGAAAACACAACAAAAACATATAATGTGGGAGCTTAGAAAATACAAAATAAATGTCCGACCCATCTGTATACCCCTGTAAGATCATGACACCATTGTTTATTAACTGGTATGCATAACCGTTCACAGGAAATCCATGGTGGGAACCAGAGATCAAATTATAAAACTTCTACTATGTAAAGCAGCCAAATAGCATCCCTGCACAAGCAGTACTACAGGAAGGTTTAACTGCATTCCAATAAATTATTTTACCTGAGAGGACCAGGAGCTTCTCTCTGGTAACACCCAACAGAATATCTCAACAGCCACATCTCCTTTGTTGGTTAGCAACCAGTCATGCACTTTTAAATCTACCTTTTTTTCTGTTTTGGACTAGTGCCACTTATTTGGGTTACATTCTGTATTCCAATAGAGTATTTTCAACAAAAATCATTTTTCAACATTAAACTTTTTTCTTAACATATAGCATGTAATGCTAACACTACATTATTATTTTCGGGATTATGTCTGTAAAGTGAAGACCATGAAACTGAAATTTTGTTTGTGGTGCCCATAAAACTGAACAACACATTATTTAAAAATTATAATTTTTAGTTTATTTCTGAAACTATCTGTCAGAACAGGTGACAGATCATTTTTGGTGTTGTTGGACATAATTCCTGTGTTTTTGTTGTGTCAGACTTCATCTGCTACAGTTGTATTTTTTATAATTTGTGAGGCTGTGTTACAAAGGAGTTAGTATATATAAGTAAGAGGTTGTAGGGTTGAATTCCCCAGAAGGTGGTTGCAGGGATACCCCTGCAAAAGAACACTGTTTTAAGTTTAGTTTGTTTTTGTTCCTGCCACATATTTACATTGAATAATATTCTTTTTAATCAGCTGGTTTCATTTCAATGGCTTTCAAGTGCTAGACATTCAAAGTCCAGCCATAGATCATTGTTTGCTGTTGTTGATGTTGCTACTGTGACTTGAAGTTTTATTGCACGTGTCTCTCATCCACTCACCTTTCCATGGCTAGCTCAGGTCCTTTTCAGCTCCTACATTGGCCTTAAGGATAAAGGTAACTATGACATATAGGGAAAATTTAGAGTAACCAGTCAAGCGGCATGTTTCTGGTGGTAAGTGGAAACCAAAATACCTGACAAGAACAATTCTCTCAGACTAAGAGAGAAGATGTAAAAGTCTGTACAAACACTGAGCGGAGATCAGGTTTGAACCCCATTCCCATGAAACTGTGGTCTTTTCAGTAAGCCAGCATATTACTCAAAATAGTGACAAACTTATTGAAGAATTTCTGGAATTTCCCATTAATGCTTCTCTCTAATGCCAATGTATAATAACATTAACATGTATAAAAATCGATTTCTGAATTATGAAGAACAACTTCTATCATTTTCTGCTGACATTCAATAAATGAGATGCAATGTTCATACATCCCAATATAAATTATTTTACTGTTAGCTAAGATCATCAGTGTTTTATTCCTTGATCAAGTCAGTCATTAACCAACCTCACTTAAGAAGTGGTACACCGTTCCTGCAGACAGTTGCCACGTTACAGGGAAACAGTGTTGTAACATTCTGTTGTGGCTTTAAGTCAGTGTTTTGGTTAAGATACTTTGAAACAGATTAATAGCGAAAGCAAAACCGTCTGCAGAGGATGGCAAAAAACAATTATATAATTGACCTGTATGTTGTGTTTCTTTCCATCTTTAACATATAGAGAAGCAGATGACTTAAAGAGAAGCACCAGATGCATGCCCGCACATTACGACCAATGTTTAGGAACAATCCTGGTAGTCCTATGAGCGGTAGAGTAAGGCATGTCAAGGATGAATTAAGATACAGGATTTAAAGTTGTCATGCCTTCTTTGCTACAACAGGATATCTGACTTCCCCACATAGATAATGTAAACAATATCCATAGCCTTTAGGAAATGTGGTGGGGAATAAATACAGGAAAGGAGAAAAACAGAGAAAATGCAAATAAACTTTTACTTTAATAGTCTTTACGTTTCTGCCAGATCCCAAATTAAATTCATTCCTACTCCCTAGATACAAGGTACTGCATTATTCATGGATAAGTAAATGTTCAAAACTAAGGTAATAGCAGGTCAGGGGTTTGTCAAGCAAACATTCAAGTCTAGTTTAAAAGTTACAGTTAAAATAATCAGGCACTGAGTAATAAATTTGTTCTAGAAACTTTAACTTTTTTAACACAAACATCAAGTGGGGCTGACAGTTGAAATGTTATGCAACAGGAAAAACATGAACATGTATTGATGTGCCTGACTGTTTTTACTTGTTGCCTATAATTGCCTAGAAATTTTTGGATAATACATATTTTTTCCACATGATAGACTCCCTTTTTCATTCATTCATTTCAATGACAGCTTCATCCAATTCACTTATCCTGTATAAATGATGTATGCACAAATGCAAATTGTCCTATTGACTGCTACATGTGTTTGCATATGTACACCACAGAAAGTACTAGATGCCTGGAATAATGAAACCTTGGAAATGTATTTCACTAGGATAGGTGGCAGCCAAAGAGAAAAAAAAAGTGTTTCATTCTCTATCTAATCTTCAATTAAGTATCACAAAATAAATCCACCACCTGTGCAACATTAACAGAAACAGAATGTGGATATTTGTTCAGCAGAAGCGAGGATCCAAGGCATTTTAGAGGGTCTGAGGATACGGCTTTCAGTGGGGGGTTAAAATAGCTTGTTTGCCATATCCCTAAATGTTAAGAATTTGCCTTTCTGATTGAAGTGACATCACAGTTCCCAACAGTTTAGGCTAGGCCAATTAATCATGAAGGCGTTAATCACATGCAGGTGCAGTCTGCTCACTATTTGACAGTGATGACAAGAAAAACTGCCCCTTATTCATGGGTCCTAAACATAAGGGGGGTCTAAAAACTGCCTGAGAGATGACATAAGACTGCACAATTACTTTAATTACATGGAGTGTACAGATGTGTACATCTGTAATTCCAAGTTGTGCCAAATAAAGCTGAAAATTCTTTTATGGTTATAGGAAACTGGTTAAATTTAGCATACACACAGCTTTTCTAAATATATAATAAAAATATCAGTTCAACATTTCTGTAAACAACAGTTGTTTCAAAACTGCCTAGAAGCCTTTGTACAGAAAAGGCAGTGGTTATGAGATTCTGTAATAACCTCCATTATCATATCCCAGAACACACTCATTCACTTTGTGTGGGAGAATTTGCACACATGACTTATTTTAAGATCGTTGTGTGTTAGTGGCCTTAACCCCGTGAAAGTGAATGTACAAAAGTCTAAATAAAAAAGTGGAATGAGAAGCACGTTGGAAGTAAGGGGGTCCAGAAAACAGTTCAGTCACAGATGAGAGAGGAATCTTTAGCAAGATGGGACTGTGCGTGCTGGAATCACTTATTCACAAGATTAAAAGCCAAAAAATACTGCAAGGCCTTCATGCCAAATTAAAAGTAGTTCTCCATACAGAACATAAATGCAAGTGCATCAGAGGTAAAAGAATGAGTGAAAACAAGACATTCGCTAACCAAATCCGAGATGGAGGGTGTAAATTCTTCGATAACTGAATGTTGCAGTGCAATTTCCTGAAGGATAAGAAGCATGACAAAATATGTCTAGAATGACTGTATCTTTATATGCTGTGCAGTGGGCTTGGGGAATGGTTGAAAATAGCCTGGGGACTAGCAGACATCTCATGCAGCTAACTAATATGTCACCTTTAATGCCATCAACACATATTTGTTAGAATATTGCATCGTTACTTACATTGCTCAAGTCAAATCTCTCACGGTCTTGACCTTTCCCCGTGGGATCTAATATACTGAACAAGTAACAGAATCAGTAGCCCGATGAGCCAATCCCAAATGTCCAATGTTACTGGCATATTTAGCCACTGTTTTAAAGTGCCTGATCACATGGTTACCTGTTGCTATCGCATCATGTATTCCTTGAATAAGATTAAGTCCATGGCATTCCTCAGTATTAGTAACTACCAGATGATGAGCAGCAGAAAAGGTAATGCCATGAACTAGACTGCATTGTTTTTTTTAAAAAAGGTTAGTCGGCATTGAAGACAAATTTTGTTTGAAAGATGAGTAAATTCTTTGAGGAGGTAGATTGCCTAACAGCTACTGTTTTTGTTTCATTTCATAATAGGCCCAGCACTGCTCCAAAATCCCTGCATAGGTTTAATGCTGAATTAACAACTTCAGTTTCCCTCTTTAAAATACAGCCATCCACAAATATTTTGAATATACTTTTCCCCTACCTTCTTGACACAGCTTCCTCAGAAGCTGACAGTTTATAACCTTTAGTTAGTTCTGCTATTTCTAATTCAAAAAGCCCAGGGGACAGTAGACAACCTGTCTGGTGCCCCTTGCAATGACCCCTGCTGAGGACACCTACACATTTACCAAAACTTCCAAGACACGGTCACTGTATAACACTTCCACCCATGTAGTGCAATACTAGCCAGACCTTCTTCACACACACACACACACACACACACACAACCCCCCCCCCAAAAAAAAACAAAAAAAAAACATGAAAATCACCATTCTAAAGATTCAAAAGCTTTTTGTATAAAACAGAATAATTATGTTAGCTTAATTTTGTTTCTACACACCCTCATAAACTGAAACACTGTCCACAATTATTTAGTCCTTGAAGTCCTTGCAAAAAATCCTCCTAACCCTACTTGTAATAAGACCCTGTGCATACAATTAAGACCTTATCTGGATGACTGGTGAGAATTTTGGCCAGGATTTTTACATGCAAATTAATAAATGTGACGGATATATACTTCCTCTTATCTGCTGTGTTTTTCATTTCTCTCAGGCAAGACAACTAACCAGGCTTTCATCATAGCTGATGTGGACTGCTTATAGCTAAAAACTATATTAAATACCATTCAAGACCCTGAATGATGCCTTGCCTCCCCAATTATAACATTTTACCAGATAACCATCAAGCCCTACTGCCTTATTTTGTATTAATGTTGCGATAGTTAAAGTTTCCATGTCAATAACAGGCCACTCTAAGGAGTTAGCATTTGCCTCCTCAGAATGCTTCTTTCATTCCCACTGTCCTCAGGATTCCAATACATTTAATTTATATAAGCAGGAATAAAATTTTATAAATTGCTCTGTAATCTCTTTAGTGTTGTGATGGTGGACAGGCAAAGGCACAAATGAAAGCTTTCCATGAGAAACTGTCTTGGATAAAAGTGTTCCGTCCTATTTTAGTTAATGGGTTGGCTGGGATAGTGGACTGATCAGTTATGGACCCATGTCAACTAGAGTCCAGGAGTAACAGCAGAATATTGAAAAGGTAGTAAACATAGTAAAAATGACTAGTTATAAAACTGTAACTACAACAGGATACATTTTGACAGCTTTTAGTTCCAGTTTGACCTTGATCAGTCAGAGGTTGTGGTTAATAAATTGAATGAATACATAAAAGTAATCACACAGCAAAGAAATTGAATATTCTGTTTTATATAACTGCTACCCGTTTGATATTTTATAGAATTGCCATGCTTTCCCAAAGGAATACCGTTACAAGTTTTGTATTTTTTTATATATTACAGTGCTCATATACTTTTAATACATTACATAGAAAAACATTCATGAATGTCATACATTTTTTACTAAACATGTGTACTGCAAGTGCAGTCTGATACTTACAGCTCTCAGTTCTAACAAATTTTCTTATAGGATATTTGCAGGTTTACATAAATCCTCACAAGCTTTATTAACCTGAATGCCCTCAGTGTCTTTGACCTTAGATGTAGAATTAATGTTTCAGGAAATACTGGAACATGGACTGATACTGGCCTATTCCTGCTTTTAACATCTAAAACCTTCTTCAGGTTGTGATCTGATACTAGTGTCACTTACAGCTGACATACCTGCAGCGTTAAATCTCCTGGGAATGTAAATTGCCATTCCTTCTCATGCTCTAGCCACTAAATAACAATCTCTTTGCCCCTCATCCATCCTACTTAGACCAGTTGCGCTTTCTGGTGATTCACCATCTTACTAAAAAGTTAACCTTAAACTGGATCTAACTCAATATTAAAGTCTCCATTGATAAGGAAAATATAGCCCTTTTTAGCTGTAAGTTTCCATTGCCTAAAAAATTCCCTATAGAATGTGAGTCATTTTAATAAGTTCATACATGAATTCCTTGCTATACAAGGGTGACCTTTTACCCTGCCCTACTGTACTAACTACCAACTTCCCTGACTTTGGACCAGTTTTTCAGTACTTTTGTTTAGCATCATGAAGAAAGGCAATGATGACAATTTCCACCCCTCCACCTAACATATGATTGAATATCACTATTTGGATTCTTCTTCTTCTTCTCTTTTGGCTGTTCCCTTTAGGGGTCACTTCAGCAGAACTTCTGTTTCCATTTCTTCCTGTCCTCTGCATAGGTTCATAGGTTGGTACTAGGCTATCAGCCCTAGGGCCTATGCAAGCCTAGCCATAACAATTCCCAGGCTATTTCTTCCCACACTATTTACTTCCCTGGACCCCTGTCTTGCAGGGTGACTGCCGTGATCCCCAGGGTGAATTTCCTTTCTCCCATCCAATTGTCAAGGTTCCTTTTGAAGAGGACCAAAGAGGCACACTGCTTGACATATATGGGCAATCTATTTCAGAGTCTGGGGAGTCTCTGGGTCAGGAACCTATCCCTCCAGCATGTTTTGTTTATTGTGATGACAAGGTTTAGATCCCTGGAGCGTGTGGCTCTGAGGGATTGGGATTTCTTTAAGTGTAGCGTGTCCAACAGCTCTGGGTTTGACATGGCCTTGTATGTTAAGCAAAGATCGCCTCTGAGTAGATGATATGCAACAGAGTATACCTGGAGTTTTTTAAGGTGGTCAGTGTAGGGCATCTGCTTTAGGCCTGTGATTCTTTTAGTGAGGTATTTCTGTGGCCTTTCCAGTTGTTGCAGATGTCTTGAGAGGTACATACCAAATGGGGCATTGTATTCTATAATGGGTCTAATGAGGGATGAGTACAGTGGGACGATGACCTCCTTTTTTCTGGATGAAAAGCTCTTAGTGATGAGGTGTGCCACATAGAAGGATTTCCTTACTGTTGTGGCGATGTGGTTATCGAAGGTGAGACCACTGTCCACCTGTGTCCCTAAGTCTCTTATCAAACTTTCGGTGTTTAGTGTACTGCCACCTATATGGTAATTCATGGATAAGTGTTTTTTCCCAAAGGGGATAACTATACATTTCTTGGCATTGAGCTTGAGCCCATAGCTCTGGCACCAAGCATCTGTTTCTGTAAGGCCCTTTTGTAGAGTATCCACATCATTTGGGGATTCAATAATGGCTCCTAGTTTGCAGTCATCTGCAAACTTTGTTATCCAGAGTCCTTTAGTGTTGGCCTGTACTTCAGAGAAGTAGATGCCAAACAAGAGCGGTCCCAGGAATGAACCCTGAGGTACTCCACTTGTCACTTGTCTGGAGCTGGATTTGGAGTCGGCTACTTTTACAGTGTGGGTTCTATCAGTAAGCCAGTTAGCAACCCATTGGGTGACGTAGGTATTAATGCCCAGCTTAGTAAGTTTATCTATGATTCCAGAGTGGGGGATGGTGTCAAAGGCCTTGACAAGGTCTAGATAGGCTGTGTGGACCACCTTACCCTTGTCCATGGCTCTGGAGACTGATTCGAAGAAGTCAATCAAGTTCAGGAGACAAGATCGGCCCTTCACAAACCCAAACTGGGTGGGGTCCAGTGTTTGAAGGTTGCCAATGTCTTTGTTTATAAGTTCCATGATAATACGCTCCATGGCCTTGCAGATAAGGCTTGTCAGACTGATGGGATGGTAGTTTCCGGGATCCAAGGAGGATCCCCCCTTGTGGAGTGGGATAACTGTAGCTGTGCGCCACTCAGTGGGCACAAAACCTGAGGTGAGGCTATGATTAAACATGACACTTAGGTGAGGTGCCAGTTCATATTGTAGTTCATGTAGTACACAGCCCGGGATGTCATCTGGTCCCATGGATGCTGAATTCTTAGCTTTGGAGAGTGCGTTTTTTACCTGTCTGGCCATTATTACTGGAATTTGGCAATCTTCCGGTATTGAGATGGGCCATTTAGGGGGTGAGAGGGGGGTGAAGTTGGCACTGAATCGATCTGCCAGGATATTAGCAATATCCTTGGGATCAGTATATTTAATGCCATTCTGGTTTAGCTCAGAGCAGATCTGAGCATTGCCATTTAGATTCTTGACATAGTTATAGAATGCCTTGTTGTTGTCTTTGGAATCTTTGGCAACTTTATTTTCGTAACTAGCTTTGGAGGATTTTATGAGAGATCTCAGTTTCTTACTGAGGCTGGTAAGGAAGTTTTTTGCATCCTGGGATTTTCCTCTTTTCTGCAACAGTTTCTTCCTTTTGTTGTAAAGTTTGTTTATGGCAGGGGACCACCAGATTGGCTTCTTTTTTTTGGATGAGAGCATCTTGGTTCTATTTGGGATGGCACAATTTATGCATTGTGGATGTGCTCGTACATTGCCTTAGTGTAGGATTCAGCAGTTGAACTTTCAGCTCCCGTGTGCATATTGCACTGTCACACCAACTACCTGCATGTCCTCTCTCACTATGTCCATAAACCTTATCTTAGGCCTTCCTCTTTTCCTCTTACCTGGCAGCTCCATCCTTAGCATCCTTTTCCCAATATACCCATCATCCCTCCTCAGCACATGTCCAAACAAACGCAATCTTGCCTCTCTGACTTTGTCTCCAAACCGTCCAACCTGAGCTGACCCTCTAATATACTTATTCCTAATCCTGTCTACCCTCATCATACCCAGTGCAAATCTTAACATCTTTAACTCTGCCACATCCAGCTCTGACTCCTGCCTTTTGTCATTGCTACCGTCTCCAACCCATACAGCATAGCTGGTCTCACTACCCTCTTGTAGACCTTCCCTTTCACCCTTACTAGTACACGTCTGTCACAAATCACTCCTGACACTCTTCTCCACCCATTCCACCCTGCCTGTACTCTCTTCTTCACCTCTCTTCCACACTCACCATTACTTTGAACTGTTGATCCCAAGTACTTAAACTCATCCACCTTCGCCAACTCTACTCCATGCATCTTCACCATTCCTCTATCTTCCCTTTCATTCACACACATATATTCTGTCTTAGTCCTACTGTACTTCATTCCTCTCCTCTCTAGAGCATATCTCCACCTCTCCAAGGTATCCTCAACCTGGTCCCTACTCTCACTACAGATCACAATGTCATCTGCAAACATCATAGTCCATGGGGCTTCCTGTCTGATCTCGTCTGTCAACCTGTCCATCACCATTGCAAATAAGAAAGGGCTCAGAGCTGATCCTTGATGTAATCCCACCTCCACCTTAAATGGATCTGTCACTCCCACTGCAGAATTCACCACTGTCACAATACCCTCATACATATCCTGTACTACTCTGACATACTTCTCTGCCACCCCTGACTTCCTCATACAATACCACAACTCCTCTCTAGGCACCTTATCATATGCTTTCTCCAAGTCAACAAAGACACAATGCAACTCCTTCTGACCTTCTCTATATTTCTCCATCAACACTCTCAGAGCAAACATTGCATCTGTAGTGCTCTTTCCCGGCATGAAACCATACTGCTGATACTTTTACATTTTTAATTTAGTCATGTTTTTAATATTCAATTAATCTCTATGAAATAATTACATCTGGCAATATTCTGTCATTACCTTTTGGAGGATTCTTTTTCTTATGATGGGATGAGAGCACCTCCCCAAAAATATTATGTGAGATATATAACAGTGTAACATATTCCGTGCATCCTGTACTACCACTGAACTTACCCTTGCCTAAGTACAAAGCAATCTGGTTCTATTCCTATGAGCTAAGAACAGCACTGATCTCATAGGCAATCTGCAGGATACCTACAACTATATTAACTGAATCCATTGTCTGATTCTCTGCAGCCCTACTCTGCTCCTGTATGATGTAGAACATTACCTGGCTACTCTAGCCCTCAAATTATCACCCTTGAGTAGTTCATCTGTCAGCAAAGAATCTCCAGGACTCATCAGTGCAGATGAATATTTCATAAGAAAGAAAAAAGTAATAACCTTAATCTTATACAGCCTAAATAAGCATTGTTTAATACATTATGTTATGCATGATAATTATAAACACTTGTCTATGTTGCAGATAAAAATTAAGCATTTGAATTCAAAATAATTAACTAATTTGATATGTTTATGAAGTCTGCTATTGGTTTATTTCTTGTCTACTTCTTGACCTCTTAATATGTGATTTACAATGCTTCACAGCTCCTCAGAAGTCATACACTTAGGCTGCTATCCCATATTGAGCAAATAATGTACCTGACTTTCTACAAACTAGCCACAAGCCTACTGAGGGCCTGCCTTGTATGTCCTTCATCTGGTAATTTTAACCATAGATTAAGAAACAGGGGAAGGCTAGCAACATGCATTCAATTGGCTACTGCAGTCGCACTTTGACGTGCTGTAGGATAAGCCTATGTAGCACAGTTTTCCATCAAGAAGTGATCCAAACCATCCAACAAGCAGTGTGATGTACAGCACACATTATACCAAACTGCAATATATAAAGGACATGTAGTATACATAACAAACATGTTTTAACATAGTTTCCCAAATGAAACATTTTCCTAGAAAATGTTTCCCCCACATACTTGTTTGGTATGCAGTCTAGTCTTTCAGATCCTCGGTACTCCTACAGCATTCATCAGTGGCACTGGAAATGTTTGAGAAAAATTCCAAGCATGTTTTACAAATCTGACAGTCCTTGTCAGGTGATTTGTTACTATCTCTCCTCTCCAATCACTTACAGGCTTGAGTGTCTTACTTAGCTTATTTCTCTGAGGCTAAAGGTAATTTGTCTGTTCGTGGGTCCTTTTGGTTT
>NC_056747.1:539126941-539131941 GCF_019279795.1 Protopterus annectens | reverse complement strand
GGGAGATTTGATAACTGCTCATAGTTTACAATTATCTGCAGTTTTAGTCAGACATAGGCTGTTGACATTTACTTTTATTTCTGAGAAGTAAAAGGCAAAAAGGAACAGACCAAACACAGAGTCCTGAGGGACCCTTCTAGTGACCAGCCTCTTTATGGAGGAGAATTCCCCATCCTAACTTCCTGGGTCCTACTTGAGAGCCAGCTGTCTCCAACATGTAACATAGGGATTTGTGCCTATATTCATGTATTTGTTACAATACCTGTGAGTAGTATTATATCAAATGCCTTTGTCAGGCCATGGTCTACAACATGTAACATAGGGATTTATGCCTATATTCATGTATTTGTTACAATACCTGTGAGCAGTATTATATCAAATGCCTTTGTCAGGCCATGGTCTCCAACATGTAACATAGGGATTTATGCCTATATTCATGTATTTGTTACAATACCTGTGAGTAGTATTATATCAAATGCCTTTGTCAGGCCATGGTCTCCAACATGTAACATAGGGATTTATGCCTATATTCATGTATTTGTTACAATACCTGTGAGTAGTATTATATCAAATGCCTTTGTCAGGCCATGGTCTCCAACATGTAACATAGGGATTTATGCCTATATTCATGTATTTGTTACAATACCTGTGAATAGTATTATATCAAATGCCTTTGTCAGGCCATGGTCTCCAACATGTAACATAGGGATTTGTGCCTATATTCATGTATTTGTTACAATACCTGTGAATAGTATTATATCAAATGCCTTTGTCAGGCCATGGTCTCCAACATGTAACATAGGGATTTGTGCCTATATTCATGTATTTGTTACAATACATGTGAATAGTATTATATCAAATGCCTTTGTCAGGCCATGGTCTCCAACATGTAACATAGGGATTTGTGCCTATATTCATGTATTTGTTACAATACCTGTGAATAGTATTATATCAAATGCCTTTGTCAGGCCATGGTCTCCAACATGTAACATAGGGATTTGTGCCTATATTCATGTATTTGTTACAATACCTGTGAATAGTATTATATCAAATGCCTTTGTCAGGCCATGGTCTCCAACATGTAACATAGGGATTTATGCCTATATTCATGTATTTGTTACAATACCTGTGAATAGTATTATATCAAATGCCTTTGTCAGGCCATGGTCTCCAACATGTAACATAGGGATTTATGCCTATATTCATGTATTTGTTACAATACCTGTGAATAGTATTATATCAAATGCCTTTGTCAGGCCATGGTCTCCAACATGTAACATAGGGATTTGTGCCTATATTCATGTATTTGTTACAATACCTGTGAATAGTATTATATCAAATGCCTTTGTCAGGCCATGGTCTCCAACATGTAACATAGGGATTTATGCCTATATTCATGTATTTGTTACAATACCTGTGAATAGTATTATATCAAATGCCTTTGTCAGGCCATGGTCTCCAACATGTAACATAGGGATTTGTGCCTATATTCATGTATTTGTTACAATACATGTGAATAGTATTATATCAAATGCTTTTGTCAGGCCATGGTCTCCAACATGTAACATAGGGATTTATGCCTATATTCATGTATTTGTTACAATACCTGTGGGTAGTATTATATCAAATGCCTTTGTCAGGCCATGGTCTCCAACATGTAACATAGGGATTTGTGCCTATATTCATGTATTTGTTACAATACCTGTGGGTAGTATTATATCAAATGCCTTTGTCAGGCCATGGTCTCCAACATGTAACATAGGGATTTGTGCCTATATTCATGTATTTGTTACAATACCTGTGAATAGTATTATATCAAATGCCTTTGTCAGGCCATGGTCTCCAACATGTAACATAGGGATTTATGCCTATATTCATGTATTTGTTACAATACCTGTGAATAGTATTATATCAAATGCCTTTGTCAGGCCATGGTCTCCAACATGTAACATAGGGATTTGTGCCTATATTCATGTATTTGTTACAATACCTGTGAATAGTATTATATCAAATGCCTTTGTCAGGCCATGGTCTCCAACATGTAACATAGGGATTTGTGCCTATATTCATGTATTTGTTACAATACCTGTGAATAGTATTATATCAAATGCCTTTGTCAGGCCATGGTCTCCAACATGTAACATAGGGATTTGTGCCTATATTCATGTATTTGTTACAATACATGTGAATAGTATTATATCAAATGCTTTTGTCAGGCCATGGTCTCCAACATGTAACATAGGGATTTATGCCTATATTCATGTATTTGTTACAATACCTGTGAATAGTATTATATCAAATGCCTTTGTCAGGCCATGGTCTCCAACATGTAACATAGGGATTTGTGCCTATATTCATGTATTTGTTACAATACCTGTGAATAGTATTATATCAAATGCCTTTGTCAGGCCATGGTCTCCAACATGTAACATAGGGATTTATGCCTATATTCATGTATTTGTTACAATACCTGTGGGTAGTATTATATCAAATGCCTTTGTCAGGCCATGGTCTCCAACATGTAACATAGGGATTTGTGCCTATATTCATGTATTTGTTACAATACCTGTGGGTAGTATTATATCAAATGCCTTTGTCAGGCCATGGTCTCCAACATGTAACATAGGGATTTGTGCCTATATTCATGTATTTGTTACAATACCTGTGAATAGTATTATATCAAATGCCTTTGTCAGGCCATGGTCTCCAACATGTAACATAGGGATTTGTGCCTATATTCATGTATTTGTTACAATACCTGTGAATAGTATTATATCAAATGCCTTTGTCAGGCCATGGTCTCCAACATGTAACATAGGGATTTGTGCCTATATTCATGTATTTGTTACAATACCTGTGAATAGTATTATATCAAATGCCTTTGTCAGGCCATGGTCTCCAACATGTAACATAGGGATTTGTGCCTATATTCATGTATTTGTTACAATACCTGTGAATAGTATTATATCAAATGCCTTTGTCAGGCCATGGTCTCCAACATGTAACATAGGGATTTATGCCTATATTCATGTATTTGTTACAATACCTGTGAATAGTATTATATCAAATGCCTTTGTCAGGCCATGGTCTCCAACATGTAACATAGGATTTATGCCTATATTCATGTATTTGTTACAATACCTGTGAATAGTATTATATCAAATGCCTTTGTCAGGCCATGGTCTCCAACATGTAACATAGGGATTTGTGCCTATATTCATGTATTTGTTACAATACCTGTGAATAGTATTATATCAAATGCCTTTGTCAGGCCATGGTCTCCAACATGTAACATAGGGATTTATGCCTATATTCATGTATTTGTTACAATACCTGTGAATAGTATTATATCAAATGCCTTTGTCAGGCCATGGTCTCCAACATGTAACATAGGGATTTGTGCCTATATTCATGTATTTGTTACAATACCTGTGAATAGTATTATATCAAATGCCTTTGTCAGGCCATGGTCTCCAACATGTAACATAGGGATTTGTGCCTATATTCATGTATTTGTTACAATACCTGTGAATAGTATTATATCAAATGCCTTTGTCAGGCCATGGTCTCCAACATGTAACATAGGGATTTGTGCCTATATTCATGTATTTGTTACAATACCTGTGAATAGTATTATATCAAATGCCTTTGTCAGGCCATGGTCTCCAACATGTAACATAGGGATTTATGCCTATATTCATGTATTTGTTACAATACCTGTGAATAGTATTATATCAAATGCCTTTGTCAGGCCATGGTCTCCAACATGTAACATAGGGATTTGTGCCTATATTCATGTATTTGTTACAATACCTGTGAATAGTATTATATCAAATGCCTTTGTCAGGCCATGGTCTCCAACATGTAACATAGGGATTTATGCCTATATTCATGTATTTGTTACAATACCTGTGAATAGTATTATATCAAATGCCTTTGTCAGGCCATGGTCTCCAACATGTAACATAGGGATTTGTGCCTATATTCATGTATTTGTTACAATACCTGTGAGTAGTATTATATCAAATGCCTTTGTCAGGCCATGGTCTCCAACATGTAACATAGGGATTTATGCCTATATTCATGTATTTGTTACAATACCTGTGGGTAGTATTATATCAAATGCCTTTGTCAGGCCATGGTCTCCAACATGTAACATAGGGATTTGTGCCTATATTCATGTATTTGTTACAATACCTGTGGGTAGTATTATATCAAATGCCTTTGTCAGGCCATGGTCTCCAACATGTAACATAGGGATTTGTGCCTATATTCATGTATTTGTTACAATACCTGTGAATAGTATTATATCAAATGCCTTTGTCAGGCCATGGTCTCCAACATGTAACATAGGGATTTGTGCCTATATTCATGTATTTGTTACAATACCTGTGAATAGTATTATATCAAATGCCTTTGTCAGGCCATGGTCTCCAACATGTAACATAGGGATTTATGCCTATATTCATGTATTTGTTACAATACCTGTGAATAGTATTATATCAAATGCCTTTGTCAGGCCATGGTCTCCAACATGTAACATAGGGATTTGTGCCTATATTCATGTATTTGTTACAATACCTGTGAATAGTATTATATCAAATGCCTTTGTCAGGCCATGGTCTCCAACATGTAACATAGGGATTTGTGCCTATATTCATGTATTTGTTACAATACCTGTGAGTAGTATTATATCAAATGCCTTTGTCAGGCCATGGTCTCCAACATGTAACATAGGGATTTGTGCCTATATTCATGTATTTGTTACAATACCTGTGGGTAGTATTATATCAAATGCCTTTGTCAGGCCATGGTCTCCAACATGTAACATAGGGATTTGTGCCTATATTCATGTATTTGTTACAATACCTGTGGGTAGTATTATATCAAATGCCTTTTTTTTTTTTTTTTTTTTTTTTTTTTCTTTTTTTTTTTTTTTTTTTTTTTTTTTTTTTTTTTTTTTTTTTTGTCAAGGCCCATGGTTCTCCAAACATGTAACA
>NC_056747.1:539069201-539126441 GCF_019279795.1 Protopterus annectens | reverse complement strand
ACCTGTGGGTAGTATTATATCAAATGCCTTTGTCAGGCCATGGTCTCCAACATGTAACATAGGGATTTGTGCCTATATTCATGTATTTGTTACAATACCTGTGGGTAGTATTATATCAAATGCCTTTGTCAGGCCATGGTCTCCAACATGTAACATAGGGATTTGTGCCTATATTCATGTATTTGTTACAATACCTGTGGGTAGTATTATATCAAATGCCTTTGTCAGGCCATGGTCTCCAACATGTAACATAGGGATTTGTGCCTATATTCATGTATTTGTTACAATACCTGTGGGTAGTATTATATCAAATGCCTTTGTCAGGCCATGGTCTACAACATGTAACATAGGGATTTGTGCCTATATTCATGTATTTGTTACAATACCTGTGAGTAGTATTATATCAAATGCCTTTGTCAGGCCATGGTCTACAACATGTAACATAGGGATTTATGCCTATATTCATGTATTTGTTACAATACCTGTGAGTAGTATTATATCAAATGCCTTTGTCAGGCCATGGTCTCCAACATGTAACATAGGGATTTGTGCCTATATTCATGTATTTGTTACAATACCTGTGAGTAGTATTATATCAAATGCCTTTGTCAGGCTAAGGGGGCAGTATGCACTGTTTTGTCCTCATCCATTACCTCAGTGACCTTCTCAAAGAGTCCACCAGGTTGAGTAGGCATGATCTGCCCTTGATAAAACTAAATTGGGTTGGATCCAGTGTTTGAAGGTTTTCTGTGTCCTTATTAATCATTTCCATGATAATTCATTCCATGGCTTTGCATATGAGACTAGTCAGACTTATGGGTCTGTAGTTCCTCGGGTTCATTAATGGCCCACTCTTTGGCAGAGTGATGACCTTCGCAGTTCTCCATTTGCATGACACAAAGCCTCTCTGTAGGCTATAGTTAAGTTTTTATGGTGGGTTTTATTCACTGACAATGGCTTTTCTTCAGCAATTGTAAAATGCTATTGCTGCTTACATGCTTTGTGACTGTAAACCACCACCTCTCTAATTACAAGAGTAAACTTTTCAAAACAACTGCATTATTTCCTCTCCTGGAGTTACCACTTTGAATTTTTTCCAAAAATACCATTACTGGTGGCTTTAACCTATCACATTTAATGAGACAGCATGACAAATACTGTGAAAAACATAATTGCAAATGCTACACCATAAGTACACCACACTCAGGCTGCCATCTTCCACAGAAATAACCATACCTCTCAACCTGTTGGAGCTTAAGCTTTGCCAGCATAGGAACAGGACTTATGCTTGCGATCTCAAGGAGTATGAGCAGACATTATGTATATAAAGACAACTACTAAACAAACTGTTGGGGAGTAACAACTATTTTGTTGATCGCTTTGGGATATTTTGGATACAGCCGTTCTAAAGTAGACTTACCATTTTGCAGGGTTCATTTTAGGAGTAAGCTCGATGTTAAAGTAATGAAACTTAAATTTATTTAAGATGTTAAAATGCATTAGATTTTAAGGAAGAAGGCAGAGATACCAGTAGTATGTAAGAACTTGGGTGGGGCTGAAGAGTAAAGCACCTGCATGAGCGGTCGCATATATTTTACATTGGGTTGTATGGATTATCTTTTATCTCTGATTGGCATTTCCCTTAAGAACTCCACCACCCAGTCCATGCACATTGAAGTGGATTCGACTGCTATTCATATAATCATCTGTAAGCTGGCACATGAAGTGAATAACTGGACAACACCAGTGCTTCTCATGACAACTCCGGGTGCCTGACTAAACTGCCTACCATTTCTGCATGCAGACATAGTCTACATGGGAGACTTCAAATGAGGCATGGTTACTGGAAGCATATTTGCTCTTGGCACAGGGGCAGGGCTGCCTCCAGTCTGTCCACAACCCAATCTGGATCTGCTTTTCCTAGGCTCCAGACGCAACCAGAGCCATGACAAATGGACTGTCCCTACCGAAACCCTCCTCCTTCGAAAGGTGACCAAGCTTACTCTTCATCTTTCCTACCATCCTTTCTTCCAATTGCAACAGGTGCAGAGCTACTAAGCGAACTCCAGTCACCTAGGGCCTAGTCAGTGGTTTATCCTTTTGTACAATATAACTATCTCTATCAAGGCATATGCTGCTTTGTTTGAACCTTTGACAGAAAAGTCTGAAAAAGAAATCAATTTTTTCACAAGTGTTTTACATTTTTAAAACTCACAGGATAAGCGTTTGAAAAGGTGAGACCCAGTAGACTGAATCCCGAAATATGGAGACTTAATGTCTGAAAGCTCGGACTTACATATACTAAGTCTGAGATGCAATTTCTTGGAATATTCCCTTTTCTTCAAGGTATGGTGACTTCGAAGTTGATACATATAAGTTTGGATGGTGTTGGGGAGGGGACAGAAAAGAAGTTTTAAGGAGAAGAGCAATCTTCAAGGTTCACTCTTCTTCTGCGTTTTGGGAATTATTTTTTGACATGTCAGCACTCAGCATTTTGTGTGCAGACATTTCAATAGGGAGCCACTGAGAGACTTGTCTTTTTATATTAAAGGGGGAGGGATGTTGCAGCTTTGATTTAAGATCTACAAGAGTCATAGAACCTAAAGCCCAGTCAGACGTATATCTGATCTGCTTGAGAGCCAGTCAGTTTCTGTTCAAGTCTTTCCATGAATATTTACTTTGAAGTTATTGTTATCCATCCATTCGTTCATCCACAACCCCTTTTTTCCCATTTTTGCACATGAAGAATTTGCCCATAGCATTGCAAAACAA
The DNA here is from genome assembly GCF_019279795.1 of Protopterus annectens. Taxonomy (NCBI): domain Eukaryota; kingdom Metazoa; phylum Chordata; order Ceratodontiformes; family Protopteridae; genus Protopterus; species Protopterus annectens. Next base: position 539,123,669 of record NC_056747.1, on the reverse strand, counting down.
TTTTGAAATATTCCACGTCATCACTAGTACTGATTTTTTATTTTATAACATCGGCACTGCAAGGGAAAATGAATTTTTGATAAGTTTAATGAAAAGATAAAGAATAAAATGTCCTGTGGCTCTTGGCTGTTTAGTCCCTAATGGATGCTGAAGCAGGGAGGAAGAACAGCAGGTCTAGTAATGTGCACAGTGATGTGTAAGCCACAGATAAAGAAAAAATTACTCTTTGAGTCAAATGGCTCAAGTGTGCTAAGCTACCATATGTGTTGAACCTCTGCCTCACAACTCCAAGGTCTAGGAGCTCAGTGCTGACCAGTGATCACTGCCTGCATGGAGTTTGCATGTTTTCACATGATGATACGTGTTTTCCCCAAGTACTCTGTTTTCCTTCAACCTTTCTTACTGACTGGCTTAATGCTGAGTCGCCAAGGGAATAAGTGTTAATTTCCTCAAGCCTTGTCATTATTAAATTATTAATGCTTCAAGTAACAGTATTCCATACATCCACAGTGTATTTACCCTTGACCTTGACTCTTGAAGAGTTCACACTGACCAGTTAACTTACCCATTTAACATATTAATACATTATGCTTGGGCAACATGTCCCTGAGAAAGGACTGCAGATAGACAGAGAAAGACAGTGGGGAAAGAAATACTAGTTAAGGTTAAATTAACAGTGATTACAGTGTTGTTTTTGATAACATAAGGTACAATTATGCCAATAAGTGTATAGATCATAGTGGAAGAGGTAGACAAAGGGACATACATGGTGTCTGTTTAGTTTGAGATGCTTCCAAAACATAAAGGTAACTTTTAGCCAGCTGAGATTAGTCCTGAAGAAGTGATGGATCTATAGTAATAAGTTTGCAGTTGATAGCATGAGAAAACTGAAAAAAAATCCATTTCATATTCTCTAGCAATGTCTGTCTCTTAACAGTTGATACTAGAAGCATAGATTTAAATGTATAGGACTATCTATGACACTGAAGGCAAGATACTGAAAGTTCAATGCCAGTTTTTGGTCACTGAGCCATGGATGACTCGGTCATATTTCTGGCAGACATTATTCTGTCTGATATCATTCCCATAAAAATGAATGCCTGAAGGAAGGATATTATTAGGGAAGGGATTTGAACTTGAATTAGTTCACTGTCCTGATAAGAAAAGCTAAACAAGTTAAAACTGGGTCTTAGGGAGCAGAATTTCAGGTGTGCTAATCTAGATAACCCCATAGACAAGACTATTCCAGTATTTTTTTTTTGTCCAGGGTTGACATCAGAGTAGGTGAGGTAAGAAGTTGTGGTCAGAAAACGTGGAAAATTAGAAGTGATTAGAGGAGAAGAAGCAGTTTAGTGAGGTACTGGAAAGGATGAAAAGTGAGTGGAGAAGGGTAAAGAGATTACTCAGCGGGGAATATGTGTGGCTGTAATATGTCGGCATACCAGGGAAAGGCAGATGGAAATGATGCTCCTGATGTACTGGGCATAACTGGGTGAAGAAGTGAGGAAATGAGGCAGTAAGGATGTAGTAAAGGGAGGTGACATGGTAGTGGGATTAAAGCAGGAAGTAGCATGAGAATGTGCCGGTATTTAAGGCATGGAGCTCGTATTTCAATGGAAAGCAGCTATAGCCTAGTGCCAACTATTTCATAATGGGAAAAAAGCAGTACAGCAAAGCACAAAGTCATTTGTGTTGTCACACCAGGGATAGAGGTGACCAAACTGATTTCAGAGGAATTGGGGAAGGAGACTGGAATCCAAGTTTGGATGCTTCATTCCTTATAAAGAGAGGAGGATTGTTTGGGCAGATGAAATAGGAGAAGGGAGTATGAGTCAATAAATAGCTGGCGAAAGAAAAGTAAGGCTTCAAAATGTAGGCCCCATACTACTGTATTCACATACAAAATGTAAGAACCATACTACTGTATTCACATATACACATTCTTCATATAGGTCCGCAACCTCAAGGGAAGCACCCAGATCTGTTCAGAACTGGTGGTCAAGGACAACACATACACAAATGCAGTAGATATAGACAATCTGCTGGCTGACAGATTCAGTGAAAACTTTACCCCTCTGTCCCCCATCAGTAAATCAGGACATCCCCAGTACCTGCCCCTTCCCCTTATTTCTAGGGATCAGGTCATCACTGCTCTCTCAAAGGCAGGAAATACAGCCTCCATGAGACCTGATTGCATCCCAGGCTGCATCCCACATGAACTCAGGCAGGAACTTGTAGCACCATTAGGCACCCTATTCAACCAAAGCCTGAGTACTGGCTTCATCCCAGCTGAGTGGAGGACAGACACTGTCATCCTTTTACACAAAGGTGCAGCGTCCATGAAATGATAGACCCATCAGCCTAAATAGCCTGACCTGCAAGGCCATGGAATGGATTATCATGGACCTCATTAACAAGGACATTGGCAACCTCCAAACACTTGATCCCACACAGTATGGCTTTGTCAAGGGGAGGTCATGTCTGCTAAATTTGGTCGACTTCTTTGAGACAGTAACCAAAGAACTGGACAAAAGGAAGATGATGCACACCGCCTACCTTGACCTGGCCAAAGCCTTTGAACACTGTTCTCCACTCGGGCATAATAGATAAACTCTCTCAACTAGGCATCAATCCATATGTTAACAGATGGGTAGCAAACTGGCTCACTAATAGAACTCACCTAGTCAAAATAGGGGAAGCCATCTCAAGCAGTAGACCCATAACAAGCAGCGCACCCCAGGTTTCGGTCTTGGTTCATAGGTTCATAGGTTGGTACTAGGCTATCGGCCCTAGGGCCTATACAAGCCTAGCCATAACAATTCCCTGGCTATTTCTTCTCACAGTATTTACTTCCCTGGACCCCTGTCTAGAAGGGTGACTGATGTGATCCCCGGAGTGAATTTCCTATCTCCCATCCAATCATCAAGATTCCTTTTGAAGAGGGCCAAAGAGGTGCTCTGCTTGACATGTATGGGCAGTCTATTCCAGAGTCTGGGGATTCTCTGGGTCAGGAACCTATCCCTCCAGCATGTTTTGTTCATTGTGATGACAAGGTTTAGATCCCTGGAGCATGTGTCTCTGGGGGATTGGGATTTCTTTTAGTGTTGTATGTCCAACAGCTCTGGGTTTGACATGGCCTTGTATGTTAAGCAGAGATTGCCTCTGAGTAGACAATATGCAACAGAGTATAGGTGGAGTTTTTTTAGATGGTCAGCATAGGGCATCTGGTTTAGGCCTGTGATTCTTTTAGTGAGGTATTTCTGCGGCGTTTCCGGTTGTTGCAGATGTCTTGGGAGGTTAATACCAAATGGGGCATTGTACTCTATAATGGGTCTAATGAGGGATGAGTACAGTGGGACAATGACCTCCTTTTTTCTGGATGAATAGCCCTTAGTGATGAGGTGTGCCACATAGAAGGATTTCCTGACTGTTATGGCGATGTGGTTATTGAAGGTGAGACCACTGTCCACCTGTGTCCCTAAGTCTCTTATCATACTTTCTGTGTTTAGTGTACTGCCACCTATGTGGTAATTCACTAGTACATGTTTTTTCCCAAAGGGGATAACTATACATTTCTTGGCATTGATCTTGAGCCCATAGCTCTGGCACCAAGCATCTGTTTCTGTAAGGCCCTTTTGTAGAATATCTACATCATTTGGGGATTCAATAATGGCTCCCAATTTGCAGTCATCTGTGAACTTTGTTAGTCAGAGTCCCTTAGTGTTGACCTGTACTTCAGAGAAGTAGATGCCAAACAAGAGTGGTCCCAGGAATGATCCCTGAGGTACTCCACTTGTACTTGGGGCCTCTGTTATTTGGGATATACTTTTTTGAGGTGCAAGCCAAAACCAGTGGGCTATGGCTTACCAAGTTTGTAGATGACTGCAACTGGGTGCTGTCATCAATTCCCCTAGTGATGTGGACATCCTTTAAGAGGGTTTCATTCAGACAAATGATTGGTGCCAGAAACATGGCCTCAAGCTGAATACCAAAAAATGCATCATCACCCCTTTTGGGGAGAGTGACGTCCCCACTAATTATCGCATTAATAACAGCGTCCTAAGCACACAATCAGTCATGAGGGATTTGGACACCCAGGTTGATAGCAACTTGACGTTTGACCACCATGTTGCTTCTGTTGTACAGAAAGCTTTCTACACGGCTCACCTCATAAGTAAGGGTATCTCATCCAGGGACAAGTATGTCATAACATCCCTATATTCTTCCCTTATAAGGCCCATTATTTAGTGCAACACCACTTTTGGCATGTACCTCACAAAGCACATGCAGTAGCTGGAGAGACCACAGAGGTTCCTCACCAGGAAAATCCAGGGCCTGAAACATCTACCAAACACAGATAGGCTAAAAGCCCTATCCCTCTACTCAGTTTCATACAGACTCCTCAGAGGTGACCTCTGTCTGGCATACAAGGCGATCACGGACCCCACCTTGATGGGACTGCTGCATATCTGCAAGTTAAGCTCCACTCGAGTAACCCACACACGTGGTCTCAACCTGGTCTGCGACAACAACAAGACTTGTTGGTGGGACAGAATTGTGTCTCAGAGACTCCACAATTATGAAACAGACTCCCTCTCCACATCAAGCAGAGTACCTCTTTTACCCCTTTTTAAGCGCAACCTGGATAACTGGATGGGAAACAAAAAATATACTCCTGGGATTTCAGCCATGTCCCTGCTGGACAGGGGCATTGGGAGCTGAGTTGTCTAAACATGGGCCTCAGGGCCAGTAGCCTAATAACTTCCTATGAGCCTATGATTGTGGTACAGAACATTTGGTAGTCAGAATTTACAAGCAGGAAGATAAAATGTATGTCAGGGTAAAGTAAAGTAATACAGCAAGTAATAGCTCATAATAGTAATGGAAACAGAGGAGCTGAAAGAATGTTGAGATAATGTTTTTCTGGCTAATAACCCACCACAATTGAGCTGTATGGATTTGGATGTAAAAAGACAAAAAAGAGAGGTATAAAAGATTAGCAGGGGTGTCCCCTGTGAGCAATCAGTAAAGCCCAGATGGATGGGTCTGGTGTTTCTGGAGCATGATGCAACACTGGTAAATACTGTAAGTAGAAAATAAGTAAACAGACATGTAGGCAGATATAAACAATCAGAACCTACCTGGACCTACTTGACTAACTCACTATACAACCAAACATCTTGTTCATGGATGATTTCAACTATCCTTCCATCAGCTGACAGTCATATATGAGCAGAAATACACGCACCCTATGGTTCCTGGAATTTGTTAATACAAATACTCTGGAACAGATAGTCTGCACTCCACAAGGGGCTTGAATGTACTAGACGTAGTACTCACTAAGAAAGGGGATCTCTGCACTACCCCCTGTGGGTTGCCCTCCCTGGTAAAGTCTGATCATAAATCAATCTCGTTCAAAGTAACAATCATAACTGACCCACCCAAGAACAAAAAGGATGAAAAATGTCTCCAAAGCAAACTATAGCCTCCTAAGCAAAGACATAAATAGTTTCAACCCCCATGCCACCACTGACAACAATGACTCCTATACAGAGGTGTACACAAATGCCCTGTGTTAACACCTATGCAAATGTATACACTCAGCTGTACCTGAATGGATCAAAACAAGATACTCACAAAAAAAAAAAAAAAAACAAGCCACTCTGTCGGACATCAAGCATAAATAGGTTATACAACAAGAGAAAGAAACTAATCTCTAAGAGGTTTACCTTTACAAGGTCACAAATGAAATATGTGATCTGACAAATATTCGACTCACATGGTCGGAAACTGCACTTTCAAATGCTGAAAACAGCAAAAGTGCTGCACAACAAATACGACATTCTAGGAATGTCAAATGTTTTCAAAACCCCCAGCATTTCTGGATGTCTCCAAACATCGCCATGCAGCAAGCCCCCCTGCACTGCCCCCCGCTAATTTAATATACTAACTCTGAGATCACACTACAAAGAGTTAAGGGATACATGTTCCTATCCCCACTAGAGTGCAATCTGCACTCAGAATGTCAAATTCAAATGAGCGAATGCACACTGGCATTCGCTCAAATGTGAATTTGGCAATTCAGTGTCGTCATTCTGAACTTGCTTCAGTGATATGAAGGTAAACCATCTAAGAACAAGAGGAAACTGACTCAACAGAGGAAGGGCATCCTCCACAGCTTGAACAAGCAAATTAGATATCTTGTAAAGTCCTCTAAAGCCAATTACTAATCTAAAGTAGCATCCCTAGCAAAGGATAATCACAAGGCATTGTTTAACTATATCTGAAATCTAAAAGGGAAGACCCAGCTAATAGTGGATGATGCAACTCATACTGACCATGAGGGTATTGGCAACCTGCCAACAGACAGATTTGGTGCAAACTTCACTCTGTACCCGCCAGACATACCCCAAAGCATACCTGTCACCTGTCATCTACCTAGTATCATCAAAAGGAGGTCAAAACTATACTCTCCATGGCCAAAAACACAGCCTCTATAAGACCAGATAACATCCCAGGCTGCCTACTAAATGGTCTAAAACAGGACGTAGTGGAACCACTTGGCACTCTCTTTACCCACAGTCTAGGTACTGGCTTTGTTCTAGCTGAGTGGAAAACAGCAACAGTAATTCCCTTGCACAAAGGAGGTCCTTCAACCAACCCTGGGAACTCTAGACCCATAAGCCTAACTAGCCTTATCCGCAAGGCCATGGAGAGAATCATCATAGACCTTATCAACAAAGACATAAGTGACCTTCATACTCTTGATCTGACCCAATTTGGCTTTGTTAAGGATAAATCATGCTTATTAAACCTGGTGGACTTCTTCGAAAATGTTACCAAAGCCCTGGATGAAGGCATAGCAGTACATACCACCTATTTTGACTTAGCTGAGGCTTTTGACACAATCCTACACTCAGGCATCATTGAGAAACTCTCCCAGCTGGGAGTTAATACATATGTCACTAGATAGCTAACTGTCTCTGACAGCATGCATACAGTCAGAGTTGAGGATTCCACCTCTACCAGCAGACCAGTTACCAGTGGTGTACCACAAGCATCTATGCTAGGCCCCCTACTGTATGGAATCTATTTCTCAGAAGTCCAGGTAAAAATAGATAGCCTGTGGCTTACCAAGTTCAACAATGACTGCAAACTGGGTGCAATCATTGAGGTCCCCAAAGGTGTTTACCTAATACAAAAAGGGCTTACACAGAAAAATGATTTGTGCCAAAGCCACAGACTTAAACTAAAAGCAAAAAAATGCCTCATCATCACTTTCGGCACAGGGGAAGTCCCTGCAAATTACAATATTAACAGTACCTCCCTTAGCTCAAAACCTGTGATGAGAGATTTGGGAACACAGGTTGATAGCAACCTTTAACTTTGATCACCCTGTGTCCACAGTGGTAAGGAAGGCCTTCTATGTTGCACATCTCAGAAGTAAGGACATCACATCCAGAGCTAAGGATGATGTTCTTCATTCCACATTGCTGCAGTCCTAACTATTGGGTAGTCCGCTGTCCAGTCGGCCCACCCGAAAGTATGGCTGGCTCGGTCAGGGCGCTTAGACTGATGTATGTCGCGTCCAGGGTGCGTATGCAGCATGAATCTCGCATATCCCTCCGATCTTTTGCGTCCGGGTCCGGTGCCTTGGTCCGATTGCGAGTGCAGGTTGGCGTTCTGAAAGTTTCTGAAGTCAGGGTTTTCAGACCGGATCAAAGTATTTAAGTACCCCGTTGGGAATATTTTTTTTTTTTTCTTGCCTCAGTATTTAACGTCTTAAAAAGAAAATGTGAAATTGTGTATTTCTTGTAGAACAGATACCTCATAGGGATTACACTGTTTTGTGTGTTACTGGTTTGGGGCCTGAGTATTGTTTTGTTGGATGCCGCTGCTGCTAGATTTAACAAGCGGCTCTATTAAGAGGTAGAACTGCCAGGTTACAGGTGTTTGGAAGCGTTGTAACTATAAAATGCCGTCGGATGCTCCGACGCGGCTCCGACTAAAAAAAATAAAAAGATAAAGCAATAAGCCTAGGAACCAGAAACCGACAGTCCCGAGCGTCGGTTGCTGGGACAGGTGAACGGTTTTACCAGTGGGAGGTTTTTTGGAGTCTTTATTTGACTCTCTAGGGAGACTTTGGGAGAGACTAGGGAAATGGGCCAGGCTGGGGGCTTCTCCTTATTCTGATTCTGGTGGTGGACTCTACTCCTTCTTCTGCTTCCCTCCTGGGATTTTTTTTTTCAGAGACTCTGCATTCCATAGAGAGCATTTTAAATGGGAAGGTCAAGAGATTCTCTTGATTCCAGGAAACTTAGGGAATTCTTGTTTACCCCCCCATAGGCCTTTAGCTATACCTCTGTTTTTAAATGTGTGGTGGATGTGTTTGCAGAGGCTTGGGTGCCTGAAGCTCATAAGTATCTTTTAAGAGTCCTAGGGCAGACCAGAAAACTGTCTCTCAGGGGCTAAAGGTGTGTGAAGGCAGTTGTTAAAAATCCTGTCCCTCCTGATAAAGAGGCAAGGGCTTTGGATAGATGGGGAAAAGAAAGTGTATACTTCTTCCACTTTAGCCATGAGGGCGTTTGGGTGTATGATTTCACATTGATTAATATCAGAATTATCTTCTCTCACAGTTGATGCTCTGGGTGGGTCTCTGGCTGAAGAGGAGTTGAGTGAAGAGATTTGTTTAGTTCATGTGTCTGAACAGGTAGGTAAACATTCCAGTGTGTGTGGTTTGATGCTGTGCTCTCCTCCTCAGCTGCCACTGGTTCTGTTCTTCGTGTATTCTGGATTTATCTATCCTCAACACTTATCTGGACATTCCCAAGTTCAAAATGTTGGCGCGTTGCAACAGCTTTTACCTCTCCTGGGCAAAAATCACTGGACTTTAGATCTCAGGAAGCTTACTCAAGCTTACCTTCATGTGCCAATAAGGAAGTATCTGCGGAAGTATCGTTTAATTCTCATTATCCCCAGACAAACAAAAGAATCTTTCCAGTTACTTCCATCATCTATCTTCAGTCCGGGGGCTGACTGCGACAGTCCTTCAAGCCTTAGGGTTCATGGCATCTTGTATTCTCTGGCTTCCCAATGCCAGAAACTGCATGAAGCAATACAATGGTATCTCAAAATCTGTGGACACAGCACTGCCAGGATTTGACGACACTGTCATTCAAATAATATTGCATTCAAAAGGAATTTTGTGGTGGGCTCAGAATGTCACCAGAACAAGGGACTCTCTGCTGTGACGGCCAGAGAGAGCAGTCAGAACGACGGATGCCTCAGATCAGATATTGCTTGGGAGCTCATCTAAATGGATGGTGGACACAAGACAAGTGGCCTGCAGAGCACAGCATCTACATATCAACATAGAGAAGAGTTGTTAGCAGTTCGTTTGCATTAATTGCTTTTTCAGGAAGCTTCTCTTCAGGCAGGGCAACATTCTAAACAACAGTTACATCAACAAATGGTACATCAACAAACAAGGGGGAACACATTCTTACCCATTGTTTTTGAAAGCAATATACTTATGAGGAGACTGGCTCTTTCTGCAGCTTCAACTTCAGGCAAGGTTTCTGCGGGGGCACTCCTTAGCAGAGCAGATAAGCAGAGAAAGCAAGACAATGGATCAATCCCCACTGGATCTTCATGGAGTGACATGTATTTCAAAACTTGATGTGTCATGGGGTCTCCCTAAACCACTGTTAAGCCAGCTTTTTGCACCCAAGTTTTGCCACAAGTTTTGCACGAAGGGATTTCATTTCTCAGCTTGGAAAGTCTTCGCTCTGTATGCCTTTCCACCTCTACTCTTTGTGTATGCCTGGTGCTCTTCAGGTCTCCAAAGGACAAGCCAAGGATGATTTTAGACAAGCCAGAGATGCCTCTAGGCAAGCTGGTACCCATTACTAGCAGCACTGGTGAGGGTTACTGAGGAGTCTGGTTGATTTGATTCCACACTTTACCCATCCAGGTCAACCTGTCATCTGTAATGTTCGGCTCTCTGCTCTAACATCCTGCATTCTGTTTACATCTGTTTGAAAGGGAGATCTCAGCACGAAAGAACAAATGTGATTATATCCTCAGAAGACCTAGTCCCTCTGTGTTTAGGGGTGGTTGTGTAGAGTGAGGAGGTTATCTGCTAGTAATTGTATATATTATATATATATATATTTTTTATTTTAGGGTATTTTGGGTTTTTTTTGGTTGGCTATCTTTTCCAGGGTCTTCTGACATCTGGATAACAGCCTACTACCCAATAGTTAGGACTGCAGCAATGTGGATCCTCGAACATCTACATTTATGGTAGGTACAAAACTGTACTTTATAACTCCCCTGTTCTCATCCCTCATCAGACCACTAATAGAGTACAACACTCCCTTCTGTATGTACCTCACCAGACACCTGCAGCAGCTGGAGAGACCTCAGAGGTTTCTTACCAAGAAAATACAGGCAAGGGCACCGGAACCATACAGCGAGGGGGAGGGAGTGTCTTCCCACTTTTACAGCTGCAAGACCTGTAGCGACATAGGCAAAAACTCCGTGGTGGAGTTTTTCTTTAAGGAAGGCCCAACTGAGGACTCATGAGTACAGTACACACTAACGTGGATTTAAACACAAAAGCGAGCAGAAGTTATGTTCTGAAGTGACTGCCAGATCACATCATTGCTGCCAAAGTCAACATTTGTGCCCAAGAGTCATGCTACCACCCCAGAGCTCTGATCACCCCCCCCCCCGAGTGCTGATCATTGCTGCCACAGTCATGCTACACTTTCTTTTGGTAAGGAGAGTTTTGTTTTTGCTGATTAATGATTCTCTTTGCCTGACAGGAGAGTTTTCTGCTGCTCTCCAGTGTTCTCTTATTGCCAAGGGTGGTGTGTGTGTGTGTGTGTGTGTGTGTGTGTGTGTGTGTGTGTGTGTGTGTGTGTGTGTGTGTGTGTGTGTGTGTGTGTGTGTGTGTGTGAGTTTTGCTTTTGCTGATTCATGATTCTCTTTGCCTGAGAGGTGTGCGTGTGTGTGTGTGTGTGTGTCTGTGCATGTGACATTCCCCATGTAGGTGTACCTGGTGGTTAGTGTTACTCAGGTTCAAACCCTGTACCTTATGTACCAGAAATAAGAGCCTGAATTCTCTACCCATACTACCGCTTGTGATTCAAGGAGCTGAGTGCAATGCTCTCAACTGTCCAGATTTTCACAGATTATTTGGCATATACGTTTGGTCTGTTCGTCTTAAAATTTGTGGTTTTCTGGCAAATCAGTGAGAACTGAGTTCACTAAATAATGATAGCCCTTTAAGTTTCAGTCTTCCTATCTTTCAGGAAACACACAGTAACACAAAACACTTTATTTTAGCAACTTTCTAAAACTATACAAGCAATATTTAAAATGTGTCCCTGGTTTTGAGCCTTTGACCCCCCCCCAAATAAATTTTTACTTTTTCCAGATTTCTTGTGCTGCGAAGTTAAGAGATTTAGTTGTGTCAGGTGGATTTTACAAGGAGCTGAGAGCTTCAGGGGAAGAGAAGTTTAGTGCTGCTTATGTCAAGTTGTTTGCATTGTTAGCAGCACAACAGGTAGTATACTTGTTTTTGATTCAGAAGGCTGTGGGTTCTATTCCTACAGTATGCAGATGGATTGCTGATATTGTACTGTGTTGCACTTTAAAGGGAGTAGATGCTGCAGTCATGTGAATGTCCTCCTTTGGAGGAGTTATCTAGTAACTATCAACCTGTTATCATTTTGCCATCCATTCCCTATTGCAATATTACTAGCTTATCATTTTGTTTAATGTAACATAGGCAATATATTCTTCAAGGGCAACAAGCACTTTATTTGTAATTGAAAATGAAATATAAAGTTGTTTGCTAGCAGCAACCTCTTCATTAGTTACAGATCCCTTTAATGTGTAATTATTTAGATTACTTAGCTCTGCAGAGATTTTGCATATTTACTGATATTGGTGGATTGTAATGACAGAAGTTTGAGTTGTCTTTCATGGTTGAAATTTTCTGAAATGGATAGTTTTGTCATTATTAGTTCATACATTTTGTTTCATTGCTTACTTGAAGACTGTTCAAAACTACAAATTTAAAAAAAATTCTAATAAGTGGTGCTGTATTATACAAGGAATATTATTTAATACAATCAGGAAGGTGAAGCAAAGAACTCATACATGTATGCATGGCCCTAAAATTGTGTAAGGAGCCTATGGTTTGAAAACAGCCCAGAGGTAAGCTTAGTCCTCCACTGGCCCATGCAAATGAATGTGGGTTTTCATGTTGTTTCAATGAATGTGAGTTTCAAGGGCAGAGAAGTTTACTGCTCATGCTAAGACTGTTTTCATTGTGAGACTGTATTGTTTCTTTAGCAAATGGATCAGTGTTTGTCTGAAACTAAAGTGTCTATCATTATTTAAGTTTTGCAATCCTCAACAGTTTGCCAGAAAATCACACATATGAGGAACAGACCAAAAATATGACACAAACTCAGGGACAGTCAACATATGTTCTGATCTCTCAACCTCTTAAGGCAAGAATTGGGAGGAAGTCTCAAAATCATGGGCAAATTTTAAGCTTTTCTCTTGTCACCAAAGCAATGGATGAAGGTAAAACAGTTCACACCACATTACCTTAACCTGGCCAAGCATTTTGACACAATCCCCTACTCAGGTGTAGTACAAAAGATGAATAACGTAGGAGCAAACAGTTACATCATTAGATTAATTGCCAACTTGCTCACAGGTTGCAGGAGATCAAAATAGGGGAAGAGACAAGTCACCAATGGCATCCCCCAGAGTTCGGTGCTGACACTTTTTCTGCTTGGCATATACATCTGAAAACTAAAAGGCAATACCAAAGGGTTTTGGCCGACTAACTGTGAGATGATTGCAAGCTAGGAGCAGTTATTGAATCCCCAAATGACTTAACCATAATACAGAAAGGTTTGTCATAAACAAAAACTGGTGCTAGAATCATGAATTGAAACTAAACTCCAAAACAATGCATTATCGTATCCAGTGGAAAGTCATCTACTCCAGGAAACTGCCAAATTGACAATGCCTCCTGAGAACTGACCAAGTTGTGTGGCATTTGGGAACTTGTATGTACAGTGACCTAACTTTTGACCAACATGTGTCATAAGAAAGTATTTCTATATTGCACGGCTTATAAACAAATTGATTGTGACTAAATGTAGACATGTTACTGTCCCCCTTTACAATGCCCTCATTGGATCAATCATTTTGTATAATGTCTTTGGCATGTATCTGTCCAGACCCATGCAGCAATTGGAATACCCACAGAGATATCTTACTGAAAGGATACAAGTACTAAACAACAGGTCTTGCATGGACCACATCAAAGATTTATCACCACACTCAGTATCCTACAGAGTGCTTAGTGGAGACTTGTCTGGCATACAAGGTATCCTCCAAACTAATACAGATGGACCTACTGAACATCAATAAGTCAAATGGCATCAGAAATACTCAGTCCAGGTATTTAAACTGAATGTTGTGGAGTGATGGCTATACATCACAGAGGCTACCACTGTTCCGGAACAGACTATCCTTTCAAGCTCATTCCTGTCCATATTCAAATGCAACTTGGATGTAAGGGTGGGTAACAGAAAATGCACACCAGGATTGCCCCTCGTGCCATTAATGGATAGAGGCAGTTTCTAAATGCTGCATCCCTTAAATGGGCCCCCCCCCAAAGTATCTATGGTGTGATAATAGTTATTCTCACTAGGGTTAATATACAATTATCAGCCATAGGATAGGTAACACCAATCAATAAATGTTAATTCAAGCACCAAAAGGGAAATTGGCTAACCTTAAAATGTCCTCCAAGTGAAACTATGTTGTGGTAGTAAATAGTTTTAAAAAATTGCCCTTTTTAGATCAGTAAGTGCCCCTCTCAACCTCCGCTTGCCCAGCCTTCAACAGCTTCTGGCACCTCTGAATTCAGGGGCTTCAACACATGACTTACATGGACAGACTGAAGGCTCTGTCACTGTATTCTGTATCTTATAGGCTGCTGAGAGGAGACTTGTACCTGGCCTACAGAGCAGTCTCGCACCCTGCCCTAATGGAAATGCTGCACATCCGCAAGTCAAATGGGACAAGATCCACTCACTCTAGGGATCTTTACCTAGCCTATGACATTAACAGGACATGCTGGAGAGACAGATATGTCTCCCAGAGATTGCTACTCCTCTGGAACAAACTCCCAGTTCACGTAAAACAGAGGTCCTCAATGACACTATTTAAGCATAAGTCACACAACTGGATGGGAGACTGTAAATTTACCCCAGGGGGTGTCACCTATGCCCCTATTGGATAAGGGCAGTTGGTGCTGATCATAGACTCGCACTGCAAATATAGTCCATATAACTTGGTCAATAAGGAAACAAGGGTATAACATGGCTAGGCTTATAAAGGACTTAGGGCCAAAAGTCTAGTAACCTTTTATAAACAAAACAAAACTAGTACATATGCCAGTATAATGTAAAAAAGTAAATAAATACTGGCTAATCAGCATACCACTCAACTTCTTAGTGCAAGAAATCTGGACAAAGCCTGACAAAATGGGGGGACAAAGGCCTCAAAATAGGAACAGATTTTAAATATTGCTCTTATAAACTTAAACAGTTACTAGAGTAACAGGGTGTGTGTTAATATACATTTTCTGAAGCTATGAAGTCTGAACTCAAATGTATGTCATTATTTAATGACTTCATTCCTCAGATCATCCCAGTGATTTGCCCGAAAACCACAAATTTAATGAGGATGAGACCAAAAATATGAGGCAAAAATATGGACATTCTGCAAAAATCTGTACATTTGAGAGCTATGCTTACCAGCCTTATGTTGTGATAGTGGAAGAGAGTGTGGAGTTGTCACCTTACCTCAGGTAGTCCTTGGCAGTTAGTTTTCTGTGTATCTTCAAGCAAAAATAAAATATATTAAATGAAAAACATAAATTTCATTTTAAGCATTAAATTGTAAAATGCATAATAACCTTAAATGGAGAAAAATACTAAGATGTCATTTATTTGAACCATGACCTGTTTTTCTCTTCAACAGGATGACTAATGAAAGATTTTCATTCAAACCAGGCAACAACTGAATGCAGATTATTTCACCAATTGCAACAATATTTTTTTCTTTTAATCCACATCACCACCTCTCAAACTGACACCCTCATGTAAATTAAAATGCCTTCAAATATTAAGGAATGTGTCTTTTCTTTGGGCTGACATGTCTAGCTGATGAATTGGTTTCATTTCCTTTGGCAATGCCAGCAATATCGTCTCCAACTTTTCTATCCTGCCTACAAAAAAGGCATTAACTGAACAGCTCACTAAATACACAATAAACGTTGAACTGCAAGTTACTATACAAGTCGTATGATGCATGCAGTGATCAGCAGGGTGTTAAAAATGTGGGTGCTATTAGTTTAACAGCAATACTTACATTAGCAGTACTAAATAGTATCTGCTCGTTGTTTTCTTATATGAAACATTTCTAAGAAAACAAATCACCTAAATTCATATTCTCTCTATTCACAATGTAAAGTAATATGCTATACTAGCTAGCCAAGTCTTTACTTTGTAATAAAACATATATATATATATATATATATATATATATATATATATAAAACTGTACAAAACATGCATGCTAAAGATTTATAGTTTATGCCAAAATCAGGTAAAAGTGTTTTTTCACTAAATCTGATGGATATTCTATTCTCATAAATGTCTCAGCAACTTCTTTGAATAGTCTATAAAAAAGACTTCCCCAATATATAATTATATCCTCAAATTTTATCTCTTCAAAGAACGAACAAAAAAGAGTGATTATTTTAGAGCAAGTCTAAAATGATTGAGAAGTACAAAAATTAAACATAATGCTTCTTTGTAGAAGGGCAACCCCCCCCCCCCCCGCACTCCTCCTCTGTTAATTGTATATACCAATTCCAAGATCACACCATAGCAGGGTAAGGCAAATTCTCTGTCCCTGCTGCAACACCATCCCATACAAAAAGCAGATGGCAGGCTGAAAAAGAAGAAATACAGCAGCATTCACTTTTCTACACATTCACTCCTATTAACTATTACAGAAAATAGTTGCTCTGCTGAACATTAGCTCTAAACAACTGCACATCTGTCTGTCTATGTAATATCTAAATTAGTAGAATTTGTTTTGCTGAGTCACACTTCATTCGATTGCAATGCCTCACAATCAGTTTATCAAACTTGCAGCCAAACTCCCTTCCTAGCAAGATCATGGGTTCTACATGGGGACAGACCCTATCTTCTTCAAGCTAGTTAGTACTTGATGATTTGGGTTTGCTGAATTGGGTCTCTAATAAATAGTTTTCAGTGCATCTAAAACCTATGAAAGACAGCTTTTATCAATAACAGTTGTAAAGACGTGTGTTTTTTGCTGAAGTAAAGTCAGATTATATACCTAGTCAATCTTCTAGTGACAAGTGCAATTCTTTATCAATAGAATTGTACAGAGATGTATCAGCCCTGCTGGTATATCCTGCTACATGAATTTGAAAATTGTAGAAAATTGATCAAAAATCTACCATGACCCTTATGAAAGAATCTGACTTGGTACAAAAGGTTCAATGATAGAACCTTCAAACTCTGAAAGTTCCAATTAAGTAACTATGTGGTGACACTAACGGATACAAAGGCAGAATTAATAAAGAAATACTAACGCTCATACTTAAGAAAATATATCACAACTTTCACAAAGTCTCTCAAACTCCTCTGGAGAATGCTCAACTAACCAACATGAAATTCAATGTAGGCAAATATTATAATTTGATCAACAAGTAAAATATCCTACCAGACCAAATCCTGCCTCAGGAAATGATTCTGTCTAGACCCTTTCCTGTCCAATATCACCCAGCACTGTCAACAAGTTGCAGCTCATCTACACTCCCTAAGTAACCGCTGTCTAGTAGTATCACTTTGGTCATTCAGTCATTCAACACACAAAATATTCCCCCAGTACTTATACAAAAGAGATCCATACCTGAAATATTAACTTGAATCCCTTATATACAGAAACATATCCCACAGCAGTTATTTTCCAACTTTCTAAACCAACTTTTATATAAACAACAGCAGCTATTCTCATTAGTTAACAGAAGCCTAAGAGGGCAACCATAGGTGCTGGAAACTGTTAAAGACTGGGTGGGGGTGGGGGGGTGGAGGATGAGAGGGGCACTTAGTGATCTAAAAAGAGCAATTTTTGTAACTATTTACTACCACAACATAAATTCACTTGGAGGTCATTGTAATCTTATTTAATTCCATTTTGGTGCTTGAGTTAACACTTTCTGGTTGGTCTTACCTATCCCATAGCAGATAATTGTATACTAGCCCTAGTAAGAATAACTGATCATACCATAGATCAATGCTCCTTTTCTCACCAGAAACTCAGCAACAGCATGAATCCCAAGTTGGTTCCTGAGAAACAGGAAAGAGTCTCTTTGGTGATCAGTAGTCTCATCACAGCTGTTGCAGGGCTCTTTAGGCTTGTTGTAGCCTTCCCACAGTAAATGCCCTGGATAGCATGTACAGCAGCTCAGCTCAGGAGAACTAAGCTGTACAATGGTGTAAAGTAAAACCTAAAGAGGCTTCCACCAAAATAGCAACTAGATCAATCATGTAAGTCACATTCACAATGCCCAATCAGATATGGTCAAGAATCAATGTCCTTGTCTTACTAGGAGCAAAACAATAGCATTAATCCTAAACTGGCTCCGGAGAAGCAGTTTCCAGACTTTCAAGATACTGGTAATCTCTATAAAGACTAGGAAATAATGTCCCTCTGCTCTTTTTCTTATCACAACAAAACAGAAGGATTTATCCCAGTTGATTCCGGAGAAACTGTTTATAGGCTCTCCGTTAATGAGTATTTCTACCTCAGATGTTGCAGATTTTAAAAAAGGAGGATGAAAAATGTGTTAATAAGTTAAGGATTTGAGTATGAACTAAGCGGGTAGAATGATATAAAAGGTGGAGAACAAATGAAGCTTTAACACTCAGAGGGGGTGGTCTTCACAGTTTAATCTTCTAGTGCTCACAAGTGTGAGTAAATAAGATGAGAGTGACAGGAGCGTCCAAAGTGAAATAAGCAGTAAAAAAGGGCACTCAGCAACCAGTGAATTTAAAAACACATCACAATCAAAGAGAGTGCTTGGGTGGGAAAATAGTCATACAACAGCAACGGTCAAACTCTCAAAAATTAAAACATTTTTCAATTCTACTTAAATAAAAGGAATACTTCACTAGTCAAACTCTCAAAAATTAAAACATTTTTCTATTCTACTTACCTTAAATAAAAGTAGTACTTCTCAACTCCTCTCTAAAACCAGCTAGATTTAATCCATTCACAGTTAGAGAACAGAAAACATAACTGTCCCTAATCAAGAACTTTTAAAACATTAAAGTAAATCAGATTTTAAATAAAATAAGCTTAAAACATAACAAACTGCAATAAAAGGAGAAAAAGAATAAAAACAATCCAACTGGAAAACCTTAAATCAAAGACTCTGAAATGTTCACATATCAGTAGGAGTCACAGTCAGTGGCAGCTAAACAGCAGGGCACCATAACAAGCAGCTAAAAGGCAGGGCACCATAACAAGCAACTAAACGGCAGGGCATCATAACAAACAGTTAAATGACAGAGCACTATTACAAGCAGCTAAACAGCAGGGCACCATAACAAGCAGCTGAATGGCAGGGCACCATAACAAGCAACTAAACGGCAGGGCACCATAACAAGCAGCTAAAAGGCAGGGCACCATAACAAGCAACTAAACAGCAGGGCATCATAACAAACAGTTAAATGGCAGAGCACTATTACAAGCAGCTAAACAGCAGGGCACCATAACAAGCAGCTGAATGGCAGGGCACCATAACAAGCAACTAAGCGGCAGGGCACCATAACAAGCAACTAAACAGCAGAGCACCATAACAAGCAACTAAACGACCGGGTATCATAACAAGCAACTAAATGGCAGGGCACCGTAAAAAGAAGCTAAATGGCAGGGCACCATAACAAGCAGCTAAACGACAGGACACCATAAGAAGCAACTAAACAGCAGGGCACCATATCAAGCAGCTAAATGGCAGGGCACCATAGCAAGCCTCTAAATGGCAAGGCACCATAACAAGCAGCTAAATGGCAGGGCATCATAACAAGCAGCTAAACTGCAGGGCACCATAGCAAGCAGCTAAATGGAAAGGCACCAAAACAAGCAGCTAAACAGCAGGGTACCAAAACACACAGCTAAATGGCAGGGCACCATAACACACAGCTAAATGGCAGGACACCATAACAAGCAGCTAAATGGTAGAGCACCATAGCAAGCAGCTAAATGGCAAGGCACCATAATAAGCAGCTAAATGGCAGGATACCATAACACGCAACTAAACGGCAGAGCACCATAACAAGCAGCTAAATGGCAGGGCACCATAGCAAGCAGCTAAATGGAAGGCACCATAACAAGCAGCTAAATGGCAGGGTACCGTAACATGTAGCTAAATGGCAGGGAACCATAACAAGCAGCTAAATGGCAGGGCACCATAACAAGCAGCTAAATGGCAGGGCACCATAGCAAGCAGCTAAATGACAAGGCACCATAACAAGAAGCTAAACGGCAGGGTACCATAACATGCAGCTAAATGGCAGGGCACCATAACAAGCAGCTAAACGGCAGGCACCATAACAAGCAGCTAAATGGCAAGGCACCATTACAAGCAGCTAAATGGCAAGGCACCATAACAAGCAGCTAAGCAGCAGGGCAACATAACAAGCAGCTAAATGGCAGGTCAACATAACAAGCAGCTAAATGGCAGGGCATGATAAAAAGCAGCTAAACGGCAGGGCACCCTTACAAGCAGCTAAGTGGCAGGGCACCATTACAAGCAGCTAAACAGCAGTGCACCATAACAAGCAGCTAAACGGCAGGGCACCATAACAAGCAGGTAAATGGCAGGGCACCATAACAAGCAGCTAAATAGCAGGGTACCATAACAAGCAGCTAAATGGCAGGGCACCATAACAAGCAGCTAAACATCAGAGCACCATAACAAGCAGCTAAATGGCAGGGCACCATAACAAGCAGCAAAATAGCAGAGCGCCATAACAAGCAGCGATTTGGCAGGGCACCATAACAAGTAACTAAACAGCAGGGCACCATAACAAGCAGCTAAACGGCAGGGCACCATAACAAGCATCTAAATGACAGAGCATCATAGCAAGCAGCTACAAGGCAAGGTGCCATAACAAGCAGGTAAACAACAGGGTACAATAACAAGCAGCTAAACAGCAGGGCACCATAACAAACAGCTAAATGGCAACTCACCATAGCAAGCAGCTAAATGGCAGTGCACCATAGCAAGCATCTAAATGGCAGGGCACCATAACAAGCAGCTAAATGGCAGGGCACCATAACAAGCAACTAAACAGCAGGGCACCATAACAAGCAACTAAACAGCAGGGCACCATATCAAGCAGCTAAACGGCGGGGCACTATAACAAGCAGCTAAATGGCAGGGCACCATAACAAGCAACTAAACAGCAGGGCACCATAACAAGCAGCTAAATGCAGGGCACCATAACAAGCAGCTAAATGGCAGGGCACCATCACAAGCAATTAAACAGCTGGGCACCATAGCAAGCAGCTAAACGGCAGGGCACCATAACAAGCAGCTAAATGGCAGGGGACCATAACAAGCAACTAAACAGCTGGGCACCATAGCAAGCAACTAAATGGCAGGGCACCATAACAAGCAGCTAAATGACAGGGCACCATAACAAGCAGCTAAACGGCAGGGCATCATTTCAAGCAGCTAAACAGCAGGGCACCATAACAAGCAGCTAAATGTCAGGGCACCATAATGAGCAGCTAAACATCAGGGCACCATAATGAGCAGCTAAATGGCAGGGCACTATAACAAGCAGCTAAATGGCAGGGCACAATAACAAGCAGCTAAACTTAGCTTCTTAGCTGCTTGTTATGGTGCCCTGAGAACTGGCTTGTGTGCCCTATTTTAACTGCTAATGTTTCCCTGCCATTTAGCTGCTTGTAATGGTGCCCTGCTGTTTAGCTGTTTGTTATGGTGCCCTGCTGTTCATCTGCTTGTTATAGTGCCCTGCCGTTCAGCTGCTTGTTATGGTGCCCTGCTGTTTAACTGCTTTTTATGGTGCCCTGCCGTTTAGCTGCTTGTTATGATGCCGTTTAGCTATGGTGCCCTGCTGTTTGCCAGCTGCTTGTTATGGTGCCCTGCCGTTTAGCTGCTTGCTATGGTGCGTGGCTGTTTAATTGCTTGTGATGGTGCCCTGCTGTTCAGCTGCTTGTTAGTTGTGCCCCGTTAACTGCTGTTATGGTGCCCGTTAACCGCTATGGTGCCCATTAACTGCTTGTTATGCTGCCATGTAGCTGCTTGTTATGGTGCCCTGCTGTTTAGCTGCTTGTTATGGTGCCCTGCTGTTTAGCTGCTTGTTATGGTGCCCTGCTGTTTAGTTGCTTGCATAACAAGCAGCTAAACAGCAGGGCACCATAGCAAGCAGCTAAATGGCAGGGCACCATAACAAGCAGTTAAATTGCAGGGCACCATAACAAGTAGTTAAACGGCATGGCACCATAACAAGCAGCTAAACGGCAAGGCACCATAACAAGCAGTTAAACAGCAGGGCACCATAACAAGCAGCTGAATGGCAGGGCACTATAACAAGCAGCTGAACAGCAGGGCACCATAAGAAACAGCTAAACAGCAGGGCACCATAGAAAGCAGCTAAATGTCAGGGCACCATAACAAGCAACTGAATGCCAGGGCACCGTAACAGGCAGCTGAACAGCAGGGCACCATAACAAACAGCTAAATGACAGGGTACCATAACAAGCAGCTGAACAGCAGGGCACCATAACAAGCAACTAAATTGCAGGGCACCATAACAAGCAGCTGAACAGCAAGACACCATAACAAACAGCTAAATGGCAGGGCAAAATAACAAGCAGCTGAACAGCAGGGCCCCATATCCAACAGCTAAACGACAGGGCACCATAAGAAGCAGCTAAATGGCAGGGCACCATAACAAGCATTACACAGCAGGGCACCATTACAAGCAACTGAACGGCAGGGCATCATAACAAACAGTTAAATGGCAGGGCACCATAACAAGCAGCTAAACAGCAGGGCACCATAACAAGCAGCTAAATGGCAGGGCACCATAACAAGTAGCTAAACTGCAGGGCACCATAACAAGCAACTGAACGTCAGGGCACCATAACAAACAGCTAAAAGCAGGGCACCATAACAAACAGCTAAAAGGAGGGCACCATAACAAACAGCTAAATAGCAGGGCACCATTACAAGCAGCTGAACAGCAGGGCAGCATAACAAACAGCTGAATGGCAGGGCACCATAACAAGCAGCTAAATGGCAGGGCACCATAACAAGCAGCTAAACAGCAGGGCACCATAACAAGCAGTTAAACTGCAGGGCACCATAACAAGCAGCTAAACAGCAAGGCACCATAACAAGCAGTTAAACATCAGGGCACCATAACAATCAGTTGAATGGCAGGGCACTTTAACAAGCAGCTGAACAGCAGGGCACCATAAGAAACAGCTAAATGGCAGGGCACCATAGAAAGCAGCTAAATGTCAGGGCACCATAACAAGCAACTAAACAGCAGGGCACCATAACAAGCAGCTAAATGGCAGGGCACCATAATAAGCAGCTAAACGGCATGGCACCATAACAAGCAACTGAATGGCAGGGCACCATAACAAACAGCTAAATGGCAGGGCATCGTAACAAGCAGCTGAACAGCAGGGCACCATAACAAACAGCTAAATGATAGGGTACCATAACAAGCAGCTGAACAGCAGGGCACCATATCAGACAACTAAATTGCAGGGCACCATAACAAGCAGCTGAACAGCAGGGCACCATAACAAACAGCTAAATGGCAGTGCACCATAACAAGCAGCTGAACAGCAGGGCACCATATCCAACAGCTAAACGAGAGGGCACCATAAGAAGCAACTAAATGGCAGGGCACCATAACAAGCTGTTACACAGCAGGGCACCATTACAAGCAACTGAACGGCAGGGCACCATAACAAGCAGCTAAATGGCAGGGCACCATAACAAGCAGCTAAACAGCAGGGCACCATAACAAGCAGCTAAACAGCAGGGCACCATAACAAGCAGCTAAACTGCAGGGCACCATAACAAGCAGCTGAACGTCAGGGCACCATAACAAACAGCTAAAGAAAGGGCACCATAACAAACAGCTAAATGGCAGGGCACCATAACAAGCAGCTGAACAGCAGGGCAGCATAACAAACAGCTGAATGGCAGGGCACAATAACAAGCAGCTAAATGGCATGGCACCATAGCAAGCAGCTAAATGGCAGGGCACCATAACAAGCAGTTGCAGAGCAGGGCACCATTACAAGCAGCTAAATGACAGGGCACCATAACAAGCAGCTAAATGACAGGGCACCATAACAAGCAGCTAAATGGCAGGGCACCATATAACAAACAGCTAAATGACAGGGCACCATGACACACAGCTGAACAGCAGGGCACCATAACAAGCAGCTAAATGGCAGGCCACCATTACAAGCAGCTAAACAGCAGGGCACCATAACAAGCATCAAAATGGCAGGGCACCATAACAAGCAGCTAAATGGCAGGGCACCATAACAAGCAGCTAAACAGCAGGGTAGAGCACCACATCAAGTACCTAAACAGAGCACATAAAAACATTTTCTTATTGTGGTTGACTGTGACTCTGGCCACTGTGTTTAAAAGCATAGTTTTTTTCTGTGCACTTTGGTTTTCAAAATCACATTAATGTGCAAAGAACACATGAGTCCTCTGTTGGGTCCTTCTCCACCCACAGCTGTAAAAGCGGAGGGGCGCTCCTTCACCCTCTCTCTATGATTCCAGCACCTATGAGGGCAACAATGCCCTTCTTAACAAGAGGTGTAAGAGCATTAGTTAAGCAATCATACACAGAAACATTGGAAAAAGTCTATCTTAACAACAGCCTACTGCTAGCATATCCAGGCACCAGGAAACAATGCAGAATTGCAACCATCTCAGTTGCTGCTACTTTTCTGCAGCAAAAGCAGCTTGTATTAGGAACATGTCTTTCTAGTCTGGAATACAATTAAAAAACATAGGGTATCAAATTATAGACAGAGCAATAACAGTATGGTTATTACCTGGGGATTTTGAAATGTTCGCTCACAACCTTCTCCAACATTAACTGGAAAATCTATATTTCAGCACAGGTACAATTAAATAGCTTCAAAATGACTTACATAGAACATTGCAAGTTTCTTTTGATGACTCCCTAGAAAAATACACCTTCCACTATGGAATACCCCCCAGGTATTGGTGCTAAGACTATTATCATTTTCTCTGTCAGGGATCTGTGCAAGTGAAATTGTCTCGCAAAACACAAAAATATAACAATAGGCTACTTACTATAAAAATTGCGATCAGATTTCAAAGCTTGTGCAATTTGACCAATAAAAATAAATTAACCATCATCACTAATAATCCAATATAATGTTATTTGCCACCACTCAGAAGCTTGTGCAGTCATCTCCATTCGAACTCAATGACACATATAACAATCTGGTTCCCATTCTGATGCAACAAAAATACCTAAGCCTGACAGTCTCAATCTATCTTTAAAACAACATACTGAAAAGTAGAGTAACAAACTATCTCACTGTTAAATCTTTGTTGTAGATTATCATACCAACTAACTACAGAAGGCATAATATTCTTTGCAAAATTTGTCTTAAGTTTTAAACTTGAAATTGGCGTACCCATAATTTTACTACACTCAAGCAATAACAGATACATTCTTCCAACCACACAACAAAATCTAGCTCTTGCCGGCTTAAGAATGAACTATTAGTGATTTATGGAAAAGTTAGACTGGCTGCCTATTAACAACAGAGCAGCCTTACTACTAAAGACACTTCGTTTTAAAATAATAAAAATCAAGTGCTGCTCCTCACTGCTCACAAAGCTACAGTTTCCAGCAGAACAACAAATTATTCAATCAGAAGCAAGACAAAGACAGATGGGGGGGGGTTCTATTCCAAATTAAGTCCTACCTCAGGCAATAAAATTCTACCCACATAGCATCAGAGACGAAACAACTGTCATAGCATTCAAAGCAAAGCTAAAAAATCACATTAAAGAGAATAAATGTGCATGTTTCATAAACAAGGATTATACTGTATTAACCAGCCAAGTGTCTGCTGTTCAGGAAAACCATATTAAAATAAGCATTGGAACTCTGCATGTTTGTATTATGCTCTCTGTAAAGCTTTGGTCATGGTTAAAAGGTCAGTTGACCAGCTCATATACCTGGTTACAAACCAACAAAGAGTCAAACAAAGACACAAAACAATTAAATGTCCTGCTTGGGTTGTCTGTTTTGTAAATGTGGGTCTTGCTTAAATTTCAGAGTGATGTTCTCTTGTCAGATCTGTAGGGTTTAGCCATGTCTTAGAATTGGCAAGGCTACCCAGGGTGTATTGCACATGTTTTGGGCATTCATATGTGCAGTTTTGAGGGTGTATTACACATGTTTTGGGCATTCATATGTGCAGTTTTGAGGGTGTATTGCACATGTTTTGGGCATTCATATGTGCAGTTTTGAGGGTGTATTGCACATGTTTTGGGCATTCGTATGTGCAGTTTTGCATCCGCGGTGGTGGTGCTGCGGTAGTGTTGTCGCCTCACAGTAAGACGCTGAACGGTTCGACTCTCAGCTAGAGCGTATTCTGCGTGGAGACATACGTGAATGGGTGTACCTTCGTTGAAGGTTGTGCGTTAGGGCTGGCAACTCAGCATGTAAAAATCAACTGCCAATCATTAGCGAACCGGAGTTCCGCTGTGGCAACCCCTAACTGGGAAAAGCCGAAAGACACAACAACACAGCATTGCACATGTTTTGGGCATTCGTATGTGCAGTTTTGAAGGTGTATTGCACATGTTTTGGGCATTTATATGTGCAGTTTTGAGGGTGTATTGCACATGTTTTGGGCATTCGTATGTGCAGTTTTGAGGCCATACTGCTCATCATTCCATGGGACTACATATCAGAAAATAAGAACACCTTTTGACACTAGGGTCTATGGTTTGAATGTCTGTCACCACAATGAAAATTAGTTTTAGTGGGGAGAAGAATGGTATTTTACTTTTGTAAGGCATTGTTTTAACAATGTAGGTTGGACAAATGAGGGTTTGTTGTCAGAGTTGTCAATGCATATTTTTTGGCTGTACTAAGTAGATGATAGATTGTGTTTTGAGAAAGTATACTTTTGAGAAAATATGTCTGCATCTGATAAGGAGCAGTACAGTCTGGGTACACTGCATTCAGTGGGTGCTGAGAATATACAGTGCTTTGGAAGCTTTGGATGAACTTTGATTTGACATATTAGTAGGAAAGAAAATTACAGATTAATGCAATTGCTCTATGTCAATGATAGATACATTTTGTTTGGCGGTGTTATTTTCATTATTGTTGCAATTTATGGTTGCTTCAGATGATGGTGGCTTTTCACAAGTTTGTAAAAACCTACCTTCACTGTAGACTTATACCTGATATGAGAAGACTGTGAAAGAAATGAGATATAACAATAAAATCATTTACTTCAGTAACTGTGCATTACTGTTGCACGTAGCTTTAAAACAGAGAACCTGGCAGATAATTGAAAATAACAGGATAAAAGGTGGAGTGATCAGAATATGGCACATTTAGTAACACAAGACGGACAGGTTGGGAGCTGTAGATTAAAATCTGGATAGAGAGGTAGTTGATGGTGCCAGCTGTCCATCTATCCATTCAGCCAGACTTCACTATCTCCAGCTACATTCTCTTTAGTATCTGACAGATATAGTACCTCCAACATGTTCTGGGTCTTTCCTAGGCTATGTACAAGTGGAGTGTACCTGCTATTGCAGTAATAAAATGCATTCAGGAGATATCCTCCCAAGGTACCCAAGCTACTCTTACAAACTTTTCTTGTGCCCTGAGGAGCTAACCTCTGAGACCCTCCTGGGTTGCCAGTCTCCTTATTTGTTCCAGGAAAAGTGAGTCCAAGTGCTGTGAAATTTAATTTTATTTTTGTCTTATGTCCATAATCTCATTCTTTAGGCCTCTACCCAAAGATAATGACCACAGGAGAAGATGAGGCTACAGACTGGCAGGTAAATTGAGATATTTGATAAAGGACTTGAGTCTCACTTAACAACCATAGTCCTATACAATGACTACAGTACTACTGCTACTACACTCTTTCACTGGTCATTCTCCTGTATGCCTCTGCCCTCAGTTGTAACCAAGACCAAGTGGTACTTAAATACCTCCACTTGAAGTAGTTACCCTCACCTGCTCAGAAGAATCCACTCTTTTTCAGGAGAGCAGTTTAACTTCTGATTTGGAGGTGCTGATTTTCATCTCATCCACTTCCAGAGGGAATCACAGCCCTACAAACACTGAAGATCAGTCACATGAGTCTAAGAAGATTGGATTCTCTGTAAACCAAAGGATGCAGCCATGATATCTCCTAAGTAAAAAATGCAGACTTCATTCATGGAATAGCCAATACATTCTCCAGACCTGGATTTCACCTTAATATTCTGCCAATGAAAACTGTGAACAGAACAAGAGACAAGACATACCACAGGTGGAATATTATACTCAGTTCTAACGTATTTAATTCAATACAAAAAGTGTAGGCATGACTATTGCCCCTAAATTATATGGATCATTTGCCACATAGCAGCAGTCCTGGACTCTGTACTGCAGTAATGCAGTAACGCCTCCTACAAGTAGTCAAGTACTTTTTTCAGGTCCACAAAACACATGTAGAGAAAACTGGCTGATTCCCATGACCCATCAAATATTTATGTGAGGTAAATTGGTTGATCCAGTGAGGCATGGCCATGATGAAATCTGCATTGCTTGTCGATGCAAAGACTTGACTGTTGGATAAAACTTCCTTTCTATTATCCAGCCATAGGATTTATGAGAGAGGGACTAGATTACCTGTATGTTGTTGTTGTGTCTTTCGGCTTTTCCCGGTTAGGGGTCGCCACAGTGGAACTCCGGTCCGCTAATGATTAGCAGTAGATTTTTACGTGCCGAGTTGCCAGCTCTGACGCACAACCTTCAACGAAGGTATGCCCATTCATGCATGTCTCCACACAGAAGACACTTTAGCTGAGAATCGAACAGGACAACGTCTTACTGTGAGGTGACAACGCTACTGCAGCACCATCACCGCATGGCGGACTAGATTACCTGTATAACAGAAACATATTATTCTGTACTGTTTTCTGAAAATGAGAAACACTGCCACAGTTTTGAAGTCCGGATGTACTGTCAGCATTGCAGACAGCATTGAAAAGATGTGGTGACCATGCCACCCCAAAAGCATGCAACACCTTCACCATCTCTTGCCAGATTTCATCCACTCCTGTGAACTTGCCACAGAACTGTTTGATCTCCACACTGATGTCATATACAGAGAGTGACATAAGAGTTAGCTCTGTCATTTGCAAACATATGCACGTAACTGTAGAGTATTAATAATAAGTAGTAAACTGTGATTAATGTCTGCACTGCAGGGCATCACACACTAACAATCTCAGGGATTGTGGCATGCAACCTGGGTTGAGACTGCAATTTCTCATCAGTGATCTAGCCATAAACTAACTAAATAAATACATATCAGTGTCATTTTGTTACTTGCACTCTGAACTTTTTTCAGTGCCTGCTGTTAATTGCCAATTCACTTACTTCAGGAAGACAGCCCCACAAAAAATATTAGGATATCATAAGGAATTTTGGATGTTAAGTGGAATTATAACAAACAAGGCATTAAGGTGTGAATGAACTGACAAGCTTTTCCAGAACAGGAGAGCAAAACAAAGTTTTGGGGACTCTGGAGGAAAAACGTACTAGTGTAAAAAACATCCTTGAAAGCTGGGCTCAAGCCTCAAAAACATTATGCAAATGCATTCACTAAAATTGAGAGTTAAAATACGTTAAATACTTAGATGTTCCTGTGGTTGACATGTTCTAGATGCAACAGTGCTGCAGGAAATTATAATGGATGAGTTAACTGTTATGTTCCATTGTCATACACTGTAGGCATTATATCCCTATGTAGTGTGGTCTTTGTAGCTAGCATGTAGAGAAGGTGTAAAGTGTTATATGAAGTCCTTTTTGTACTACTGCAGGTAATATGTAGCCCACCTAGTTTCAGCCAATAAGATGTTCAGACTTTGACAGGGCAACAGTCATATTCTTGTGTCACATATCTTGCTGAGTAATTATGTATTACATTTGTCATATATGACATTCACCTCTGTGGTTGTAACACATACATACATGTCGACAGCCTCGTTTTATGTGACTCTTATTTATGTATATGTGGCTCAGTGACTATTAGGAGTGGAGATGGTACAACTCAGTTGTGTTGGTTTGCTACAATGCAACGTGATTGCTCTAGTCCTTGCACCACCTTACTAATGCCTTCTAAACCCAGCCCTGTACCTTTCCTTTTGAGAAACCCTTTCTGTAACCCTACCACTACATACAACAGCTCAGACACACACACAAATTCTACACAAAGCCTATCACCTAACTTAACACTTATTCTAAACCTAACCCTCCTGCAGTCACATAAACACTCCCACCCCCAATACCAAAAATATTCAGAATATCTGAAAGTTTTGTCATGAGTTTCTTAAACCATGCTAATATTGCCTGCTTGCTTTCATGTTCTGTTAGTATGAAATCTTAATATTTCACTTTATGGAACACTCAACTGCATTTCAGTCATTCCCTTCATTGATGGTGTGTCTGAGCATGTATACACATGCATACACACACACACACACACACACACACACACACACACACACACACACACACACACACACACACACATATATTTACAAGGGCTTCTCACTCCATAAAGTGATAGCATTTATTGTGAAAATGAGTAAGTAATATTATTTCACATCATACAAGAGCTACAAGGGTAAGAAAATGCCCTTTGTGATGATGCTGTGTGTGAGTCAATCTGACTTGGTCACAAATATATTGGCTATGAACCGACAATCTGCTATAATCTTTACATTGGAAATGTACTACTTTATGTTTTAGAAATGTTCTGTGAATCTTCCGGATGGTAAATACACTTTTCAACTCTGTCAATAAGGATTTAATCATACTGGTAAAAGTCCTTTACCAGATCAAAAATCACTGTAGCTAAAGCCCATTTGTGAATTATACCATTAGAATGTATTTATTCATTTTTGATTATTTTGTGTCCCTTGCTTTAGTGGGTGTTACTGACTTGTTGCTGATGGGTAGAACTAAGTTGTGTAAGTTTTTTTGTGAGAATCCATTATCTGCATTGCACTCAACTTTTTAAAGGCTAAGTTGTAATGTTTTCAAGATAGATCTGTAGAATATTGTGTTAAATTTAACTAAAATAATATTTTTCTTGTTGCACCTAATTATCAAATTGTACTCTCAGTATTATCAATGTGATAAAGCAAACTAAAGGTGTGAGTCCTTAAAAAGGTTCACCCTGTAATGCGTTTCATTTTCAATTTTATGGTAATAATGCAAAGAGAAGTCAGTATTTTCACTGTGGCTTCTGGAGATGGCATTTATTTACATGATATGAGTAAAACTGCATAAAATAACGGAAGATTGTTGAAGTACTTGACAGAAAACAGCAGTAAGAGTATATAACTAAGGACGGATGCCTTTTGCTGCAGTTTTGGATATATCTTGTGTTATCTTCATAACAACTGCAGAAAAAAGGATTTGGGTGGGATTTACTTTTCAAAAAGAGATTACTACTAAATATATTAGTAAACATATTTTATTTCTGGTGTATGCATGCACCAGTTACTAAATTTGATAAGTGTTATGTATTATGACACTGTATATATCGAGTAGGATTACCATATAAGGCATCTGCTGTAAAAGACTGTTAAGTGACATTTGCCAACTTGGAGAATACAATGTTGTATTTCAGATTGATGAATGTGTGCTTTATGAGCAGAAATACAATAGAAGAAGGAACACAAAAATTCAGGACAAATGGTTGTTTGGGCTGTATGTCACTGAAAAGAAAATTAAGCACATAGACTAGATTGGAAAAAACAGACCCTGGGCCAGATTCATTAAGAACCAATCCATGAGCAGTAAGACTACAGCAAAATCGGCCCCTTTCCATGGTCGTGGAAACCAGCGTTTCAGAGACACATAAACTGCAAGGAGGAAAGACTTAATTTTTAGCAAATTTGCATGTGTCCGACTCACACTGTGATTACTAATGGAGTTAACAAGCACTTTAATGAGATAATCTCTGCTGTCGGCCCATGAGTTGTATTAACACAGGCATACTTCTCCTTCACTCCCCCACACATATACACACATTCAAATGCACAAACACATGCACACGCACACGTGCGCACTCACACACACACACACACACACACACACACACACACACACACACACACACACACACACACACGTGCACGCTCACACACACACACACACACACACACACATATATATATATATATATATATATATATATATATATATATATATATATATATATATATATACACACACACACACACACACACACACACACACACACACACACCTATACCTCCCAGGTGCCCCTGATTTAAAATGTTGGCCATGGTAATATTTCTTACATTTGCCATGTCACTGTCATTGTTGAATGCAGACCTACTGCTATTCATGCAATTTCAGATTCTTGCTGTAAAATCTGTTGTTCTATTAACTTTTTAAGGGAAACATTAATGTTTTTAAAAATTGTCCCTGTGTTCCTCCTTCCATGGCATTATAGCCAACGCTCGTTAGTCTTTTGGGAGTTGAGAGGTATAGAAGTCCCCATGCTCACAGACATGCATGCATACCTATGCAAACACACACCTATACACACACTCATTCACAGACATTTCCAAATAAGCCGAGATTCAATGAATATCAATTACACTCCTCCTCACTTGATCACAGTGATGCACACACTCAACCATTCACCCATTTACTCATATACCCACACACACACACACACACACACACACACACACACACACACACACACACACACACACACACGAGTGCAAGTGCAGAAACACATGTCCACTCACCCTCCACCATTACCTGCTGATAGTGGTGATTTTTACAGCCAAGTGATTCTATGAATTACTCAGCTGCATAAATCACTTGCCACAGGCATTTCTGTAGTAGAGCACATGACTCATTATCATATGCCTGTCCCTCAGACTGCTCATTTACATTTGTGGTAAGCCAGAGGAACAGCCCACACATTATGCTAGGGCTTTTTCTGAATCAGAAATGGCTACTGCTAGCTGCAAAGACAGTAACATTTCTGAATCTAGGGAGCTGTGACATTAGATCCTTGTCAACTTACCTAATGCAATTTCTGCAAGTTGGATTACAAACTCCTCTGCACCTCGTACTTGGTGGAAACCCACACCCTCCTAGCCTGTAACACTAACTGCACAATCACACAGAAGTGTAGAAAGTTCAAAGGTCTCAGAGTTTAGTTGTCAGCATAACTGTTTCTCTGCAACCAGACTCACTCAAATTACCCCTATCAAGCTATTGGGCTTCCATTGAAAAGTATGTTCTACCAAATTCAATATTTCATTCATCTTTGCAGGTTGCTTATAATAATATTGAAAATATACCCAGGAAAAATCACAAGCATTTTATTGTAACTTATATTGGTCAAATGGAAATTAATCTTAAACAAATGAATCAGAGCTTTGAGGATATCATCATACATAGGTACCTTCATATCAACAGAAAGAGATGGAAAACATTTGTCTAGCTGTTTTAAAATATAATGAAGGATACAGATACTTCTCAGAGTTAAAAGATAATGGTGACTTTTTCTTAAAATTTTGCAATACTTTCCTTTTTTATCTGAGTACTGATAACCTCTACAGAATCAGCCAGTTCATTACAAACTCACCTCTCTATGAGCATCACTGTAACCCCCCACCAAAAGCCAAATGGTTATCCATAAAACTGCACGTGCATTCTCCTCTCAGGCACCTATTATTTGGCAAGCTCTCCCCATGACGTAAAAGGAAATCAGCACTTATTCTAAATTTAAAATGGAACTCAAAAAGCTCTTCTTCAAAGCCAAGTGGACCTGTTTCAACACAGGACATATCAGGTAACATACTATTCCTATCACATTTCCAAGCTTTTTCCCTTCTCTCAGATTAACTGAAGTTTGAACTACTTTAGAAACTAACATTTATATAGTGCATGGAGCTTGGTGATTATAACAAACCAGTTAAGCACTTTGGTAGTGTGAGGCCCAGCCTTAACAATGAAGCACCCCAACTTCAGCTGTTATGATCGAGTTGGTGATTATGACAAAGCAGTTAAGCACTTTGGTAGTGTGAGGCCCAGCCTTAACAATGAAGCACCCCAACTTCAGCTGTTACGATCGAGTTGGTGATTATGACAAAGCAGTTAAGCACTTTGGTAGTGTGAGGCCCAGCCTTAACAATGAAGCACCCCAACTTCAGCTGTTACGATCGAGTATTACTCTGGGCAGTTAAACCTGCCAGTATTGTCTAGAAAACGACAGCAGTGCAATTAAAAACAGATTTCTTTCTGCCTGCTGTACATGGCAATAATCTGTCCCTGACTTTCAGTAACGTAATGCAATGTATTAACGCTGTCTTTCTGACAGTGCTCGCTGAGTGCTTTTATGGCTCTGAAAGCCAAAAAAATACTTAGCTCTTTTCTTTATCCTGTAACTTATAGTACATGCAGCAGATAAAGCTCCATGCTCTTCAAAAAATTATAATCATGTATCTGATCACAACCTTTTATTATATATTCTGTACATGGATTCCAAGATTTTTGACGTCCATGTCGCAAGCACATAATAAGTTGATTATGATTGGACACACAATCATAATCATCTGTATTACACATTATACTTTGCTTGCTCACCAGAATGTATATGTAAATTTTTCCATTTGACTAGGTTGAACTACTCTGCTATTTACATTTCTGTGATTTTTGTTTTTGAAATGTTTTGTTCTTCACCCAGGATGAGCCAAAAATCAGTCAATATTGATCAGTGTACTACCTCAGTAAACAAATATAAATCAACAAATAAATAAATATTGGTTGATATTCATAGACATCACATAGCGCTGTACAAAATAATATGGGTAGGAGAAATGCACAGGGAGGAGGCAATTTAGAAATACAAGTGGCATGGCTATGCTAGAGTAAAAATAACATTGTATTCAGCTTATATAGAGGACGGCATGATATCCAAATGAAATTCTGATGCAGTGAATCCCACTAACTATGGAAAACACAGCACATGTGTTTAAGTGATTCACATACATTTAAAACAGGCATGGCACAGGCAATCCACAGTGTTTGGAGAAACAATAGGTATAACTGAACAATACATATTAGCGGCCATGTGGCTGTTGTCACAGCAAGTGTCCATGATATTGCACATCTGTGCTCTGTACACCATCAAAGACAATATAGACCTCACTTAATCAACCAACACCTGAATGACCAGCAACTTCTAGATCAGCCCTCTGTTAAGAATGTGACCATTTGACAATTTATTGAAGCGTGTTGTCCTCAAGCAGAATCAATGCAATGCATGTGTTGCCCATCCCACTTAACACTAAGGTATTTGTAGTATTAACCATCCTACCTACAAAAATCTGTTAGCTACCTACAGCAATACCACAGCCATCAGCTTTTCATATCCTACACCAGTTCATTGGCATTATATTGCAGCATGTGGAGGAATATATATGGTTCTAAAGGATGGAAGAGGAGTGGGCCATAACTCATTGAGCATTTTATAGGATATCACACATCTCTGATGTCCTGGAAGCTACTGGTTTTACACACCTTGCAATCAACAGTGTTTGACCTACATCAGTGGAAAGGGCTTCCACTCCCTCAGCTGTCAAGGGATGTGCCATGCTCATGGGGATTCTCTATGTTTCCATGTGCCACTAAGGTTGTTCACCTGATTCTCACATATGGCACATATGAACTATACCAATAGTTCATGGATTTGCACACAGGAGTTCCCACTAGATCATCTATTTGGTAGATGCACACACAGGCAAGTATAGAGACAGGTATACATATATATATATATATATATATATATATATATATATATATATATATATATATATATATATATATTTTATTTTATTTTTTTTTTTGCTAACTGAGTTAGAGCACTGATCACAGTTGACCAGTTTCAGTCTTACCATGTTGACAGATAGCAAGCTACATTTAGTGGTGTTAATGGTATGTGCTATTGGTGACATCAGATATACTCTAAAGCTGTGGATGGTAATCCCATATGCAACAACCACGCCAAGGTAGATAAGACATAAAGTGCTACCTATCAAAAACATGGAATGTGGTGGACATGCTTATGTCCAATGGAAGGGATGCTTTTCCCTAGCCTTGATGCATCCAGTGGGGCACTGCAGTATCCAACAGAGACCTACTGATAAATCATTGTAATCACTGTTGTGTGTGCCATGCTGCTTAACATGTCATTGTAAAAAGAGCTACAGCTGCAAGGAAACATCCCACTTGGGTTCATGATGATTGTAAGAGTGGCAGCTAAGGAGAAGGGTGGACAGTCAGGCAAGGAACAGGCAGAAGAAGTATGAAGGACAAGACAGAAGTGTGTGAAATACATTTTGGCACTGGTAAAAGAGATGGTATTGGGTCCACATCTATGGGCTGGCCATGGGTCAGACAACAAAGACTAAAATTATACATGCATTAAAACACCCAAGCAATGTGTTGAAAGGCCACACTGTGCACCAGTCATTACCAAACCCTCACATTTTAGGATGTGGACAAGAAATTGAAAACAAATCTTGTATATGGAAACATAGTGACACATGACAGCAGCACTATTCTAGGGGTCAGGTTCATGGGAGAGGGATATAGTAAACAGGTTGTGGGAAGGCAGAGATCACATCCTCCAGTGGTAGGGAAGAGCTAGGGCTCAGTAAGGTCTGTGCCAATGGCAGTGCAGAACTTTCCCATGTTGAGAGCAAACAGATATATGTTGCCAATGACCTCATGTCCCATGTTGACAATCAACAGATATATGACCCGGATGACTGCCACATGAAGGCATGGTGCTTCATTTCCCACAGGGATACTGAAAGTGTAAAACTGCAGGTGTGAGAACATGTGTCCCAGAGAGCTATCCATAGTGTGGAGCCTGAGGAAAATCTGTGGCCATAAATAAGAAACTGGCCACCATTTCTTCTGTGTCCTTGCTGCTACCATCCACCATGGGTGCTGAGTACAGTGCAGTGGTACATTATCAGACATCTTGTCTTCCTTCAGTATGCTTATTTAATAACGTTCTGATTCCACTGTTGCTCATCCTAAAGCATTCTTGTGCAAAAATTGTACTATTGTTTTATATTGCACTAATACAGCCTTCATACCATGGCAGTTTGTGCTACAAAGAATATTTACTGTGTTTGAATCTGAATCACTTCCTTAATGCAATACTCTACCTACAATGATTGGAGTTACCAAGTTCATCCTAGGTCTAGGGGCACACATGGACGCAATGCTTGTATAGCAAACCTCTGCTGCTCATAATGCCACTACTTTTCACCACAGGCATTTTGAAGACATCTTCAGATGATGGGGAAGGCAGGGCTTCTGTCTCATGTCTGAGAGAGAGCAAGCTTTTTTTTGTCCTACCTCCACAGAGACTTGAGGAGCACCTGCAGGAACATTAAGGTAGTTCATTGTATAAAGGCGGTTGCCTGGCATGAGCTTGCCAGAATGGTGAGTGATGTTACTGACATCACCTGCTCTGGTGAGCAGTGCAGGGTGAGTGATGTTAATGACATCACCTGTTCTGGTGAGCAGTGCAGGGTGAGTGATGTTAATGACATCACCTGTTCTGGTGAGCAGTGCAGGGTGAGTGATGTTACTGACATCACCTGTTCTGGTGAGCAGTGCAGGGTGAGTGATGTTACTGACATTACCTGTTCTGGTGAGCAGTGCAGGCAGTAATACCATTACCTCTAATTGTGTTCCTCCCTGTCCCTATTTAATTGCAACTTGTACCAATGGATGAGGAATTGGAAATCCATCCCTGATCTGGCTCCTATGTCTCTGATGAACAGATACAATCAGTAAATCACTCCTATAAATCAAATATAGATCAAATTTGTCTGTAAGATTTGGGTTGCATAGCTTGGCTTTTAAAATCCCTAGTGGTCACTAGCCTTTTATACACCTATGAACCCATGAACCTATGTTATCCTGACCTGCTTCAAGAGTGAGACCAGAGATTAGGAAGACAAAGTTTTCTATAAGTTTAAGCCTTATTTTTTTTCTTATTCTGTTAACCAGACCACTGAATTGCTGGTTTGTTTTACAGCAGCCAAGGAACATTGTGTCACCATGAAAGGATGTCACATTAGGCAAAAATTCCTCTACTAGCA
This sequence comes from Protopterus annectens, assembly GCF_019279795.1. Lineage (NCBI taxonomy): Eukaryota > Metazoa > Chordata > Ceratodontiformes > Protopteridae > Protopterus > Protopterus annectens. The sequence goes on along the minus strand of NC_056747.1, from coordinate 539,085,979 downwards.
GTGGGGTGTCCATGCCATGTGCAGCATGCAAGCAATAATGCCTGACAGGGATAGGTGTTATTGGGGAAATAATGCCCACCCAGGGTGTTGTGAGACCTAGTGCTGCAAGCTCCAAATAAAACAAGAGAGATATAAGGAAGTCTTGGGTGAGTGACTCTGTGGAGTTGCACCATCAAGTAAGGCAACCACTGACATTTAAATCTCTGTTCTGTACAGCGGACATGCTTCATTCCTCAGAAACCATTGTGCTAGAGAGGTAAACAGACATCTGAGTTTTAAATAGTTATATGTTAGTTATATAACAGTTTTGAATTTTGAGATCAGTTATTTATTTTTGTTCATCTTTTACTTGGAGCTAAATGGATGACATGAACAAATATTGTCTGGGTTACCTGACATCCAGTTTTTTAACATTATCTAATAAATGTAGGATGCATGCAGCATGTACAAAAAGCTACGAAATAGCCTTGGGATTTTACCCTAAATGTTTGTTATCTGAATCTGGTAATAAAACAAGTGATAAACCATGCCAGCAGTATTGGTTATGAAATTATAACTTTTATTAGTGATATTAAACAGGCTAGGCATATTAACTCTTTGGTTGCTGACAGTAAGCCTTTTTTATGATAAAGGCATACAAGTGCTGAATGGGGAGCATATATTTCCAATGGTTAAAATCATTAAACACAAGGAAGTTCAGATGGACAGACCTGTTCAGCCAATTTCTGCTTACGCTGAGACAAGTAGTTTCTTGAGACACATGTCTAGTCCTAATTTACTAGTTACAGATGCTTATAAGATGTGATATGTGGCAAAAATAGTATGAAAGATAGTCTAATGCAAGGAGATTTAGATTTAAATGATAAAGACATGGATGGGATTACCGCTATAAGTTTAGGCAAAACAATTACCATTGAGCCATCTAGCACTAAAAGGGTGCTGAGCGATGATGAGTATGAAAATGAGTACTCGGCCAGTTATGATGCAGAAGAAGAGGCTTGGGTGGCGCAAACAGTTTCAATGATGCTTTATGTTCCCATATTTTACAAACCTCTGAAAAAAAAATAGGGGAAGCAAGACAGACCACTGGTGGTAATAAACAAAAACAATTGCTAGGAGATTTATAATCAGAAGTATAAAAATATCTGTATTCCAGAATCAACAGGGACAGGATTACTGCTAATTCTGTTTCATGTGATAGAATGAATGACATCTGTTGTACATTACAAATAATTATGTCTGGTAGTCAGAAATAAGATTTGGCTCTATTTATTGGGGGCACTAATGATGCTGACAAGACCAATGAATCTGAATTTTTTAATTCAGTGAATATTAGTAGAACAAATGGTTTTAAACTGGTCACGATGGATGTTATTCTATCATCTGGTGTTTCCCTATCACTGAAAAATGTGGTCTGAAATGTCACTAACCTTAACAGGAGACAATGTTTAGGGGCTTCTCTAAAGGAAATTAAAGTTTGGGAAGAGATAGCAATGCAACCAAGACTATTTTGTATGGACAATCTCCATCCTAGTCATACAGGAAACAGGCTTGTTAGGAAAATTAACCAAAGTGCTTAGAAGATAGTTAAGCACCCCCATTTCTGGCTGTTAAGGTTGGGTCTGCACTAAAAGCAGACAGCTCTAGTCAGTAAACAGCAACAGCAGGTAGAATAGGTAGAAATGGCTTTGTTTCAGCTCCTGTTTATTTCTGATTTCCTTTAAACAGCTTCCCTTACACATATGAATATGTAAGGACATCAACCACTCCCCCCACTGCTTTGGCTTTCAATGGCAACACAATGCATCTCATTTTTTTTCATCTAATTTTGGCTAATCTGTAGTACATGGAGAAGATAACTTTCCTTGCACTACAGGGAATTATGATTGGATCTCCCATTGTAACTACATATTATGTGTTTTCAACATGGCCGTCAAGATTCACCTCTCAAGCTTCATTCTCGAGGTGAATTTCTTGGCATCCATGTCGTGAATACAAAATATTATTGCTGGAGACCAAATGATCCCACTATAAATCGGAATGACTTGCCTTCTCAAACTAATATCTTGCGTGAGGTGGCATGCTTAAGTGGAACATGTGGGTATTCTCCAATAGTTACCAATCCAGCAAGACAAAAGAATATTCTGGATGTAGAATGGGTGAAAGAAAACTTTAGGCTTTCCTCATTGTTCTGTAGAACCAGCAGTTTATGGACCAGATAATCTGATTCTCACCTGGGCAGTGATTATTGTTTTTCTCCAATAAGGCTGTTTCTCATGACAAATATGTGAGAGCATATTATCAGCTGACATCTTTAAAATTAATATGATCTATCTTAAAGGATAGGAAATTGGAAGACAGCATGAGTGAATTATACATTTATGACATCTGGAGACTCTTGTATAATGTTTTAAATGCTCTGATAAAAAATTATGTTCCCTTAATTCATCCATAAAAGGTAAATTAGAATTTCCATAGTGGTCAAAATACTTAGAAAAACTTAGAAACAGGAAAAATTCCCTTTGGGGAATGTATAAGTGTAGTCGTAATGAGATAAACCATAATAGGTACCAAATAGGTAGAATGGCTTTCAGGAAGTGCCTTGTATTAAGGGTTATTAGTAGTGTGGAATCTGTTCTATCACTTCCAATTTAATAAACAGTAGTATGACCCATCAGTGAATACCGGCCTCTGTTTCCATCTATGACTTTAATTCATTTAATAAAATTGAAGAATACAGAGAGCCTTTACAAGACAAATTCTTTCAGTAAATCATATGGAGTGTATGGAAATATTTAAACATATCTCTTTATATACTATTAAATCCAGATTGGTAAGGGGAGGTTAATTCTTACTTATAAAAGCAAGCATACTGATTTTTTTTTCTTTTAGTGCTACTTTAGGGATTTCATTTGTAACTCCTCTTATAGAGACTAGAAATACTAACAAATGTTTGGAGGTATCCAGAGCAAAATCGGCTTTTCAAAATACCACATTTTGCAAGAGAGCAGGAAGAGAGTGGAACTTTATTTCCTTATGACTGAGAAGTCTGGGCACTTTAGTGGTCTGTAAGTGCAAATTGGATGTTTGATTATGTGAGAGGTGTTTTGATCCTAGGTTAAAAGGAGACATGCTCTTTGAAGGCATAAAATAGGTTCAGAGACCATCTTCATTGCGACATTGAGACATCGTATTACAACTCCTCCAACACACACACACACACACACACACACACACACACACACACACACACACACACACACACACATCATTCTAAATGCTGCTGGTGATGCCGTTGGTTTTGATATCCATTTTTCCACCACCTTTTTGTAAATTTAGCTTTTCAAGACTTGTCATCTGAAGGGAAAGACAAATGCCAGGTCCTTCTAACACCAATTGCAGTTACTTTTGTACATCCTGTTGTATTTATTTTTTTTCTTCATGCTCGCTAACCATGGCTTTTCAGGCACATGAAATGAGTGTAAGCAAGACAGCTTTAATTTCTTTTAATTTCCTCCATGTATCACAATGTTTTTTTTTTTTTTTATCAGGCTTTATCTGTATATTAATTCCCTGTTGGAATTGTACAGCTAGAGTTTCATGTGTTGCATATTTGTGCACCAATATGTTTTCTTTCTGTTTTTTTTTCCTTCCTTACACAGGTCCACCTGTAGTTGTGGAAGACAAACACCTGAAATTGCATTGACCTGTGCCAGCCAGCACTTCTGTTATTGAGTTACTAGTTCATAATAGGCAGCAGCCCATCCAGGCAGTGGGATACTCTTGCCTTGTGTACGACTGCATTGTACAACTGTAGTGTCTTGCTTAACATATGACAGTATTAACATGTACAATGGGAGATACTTATCATCTCTCAGAGGGTGTTGCAGAGACTGATGTCTTCTAAAGTGCACTGACAGCTCATTGTCTGTCTCCTAACTACAAAGCAACTCCTAGCATGACTGAACAAGTCATGTGACTGGCAGGTCCTGACCATTGGCCCATCAGAGGCAGAGCCTGCACATGGCAACAACCATGGATATGACCGATTTTGTGTAGACTGGCCTAGTATGTGTCATGCACACCGTTCTGTCCAAATCCAGATGTTCCTCTGCCTTATGTATCATTCCCTGTACCTTGATTATTGACCAGTGGTTCCCCTTACCTGGTGTCTGTGCTCTGTATCCCTCTGTCCAGCCACTGTAATGCCCACCTTTTGTCTCAGTGTCTGCATGTTTTTTTATTTATTTGTCTCTTTACCTTGCCCCCCGTCCATTTGTCAAACCAAACAACCTTTTCACCACCTTACCACCTGCTCTATCTATATACTTAAAAATGACATTTTTCCCCACAAAACATGTTGCACCATTGTTCCTTATGGTCCTGGTGGTGTTGTTTTCTTATTTTCTTGATACTCTTTTTTCGACATCCCGGTCTCCCACTTTCTTTCCTATTGATATGATGAACTGGGTTGAAATGTTGCTGTACTAGCCCTTGTTGGGATATCTGCTACTACACATGTGGCAGTTGGGTGTAAGGTATGGGCACAACGTCTTGAGCATGCTTGCATGCTTTTTTGTGTTTGTGACATCAAGCTGACCCACGCACCTTGCCACCTTGCATCCTCTCCACTTCACCTTCACCTGTCTAATACTGCTTCTCTCTGTAATGAGAACCTACTACTGCTTTACAGCACAGATTGTTTCCCAGACTAGCAAGTTTATACAGTGCCCCTACATATGTGAGCCGATAAAGCTCTTGTTTTAGTATGTGTTGCTTGCAATTTATCACTGATCAGGCATTCCAGCACTACTGCCATTGACATGTGTCTCTGATTTTGTGTTTCTGATCCATAAGGATGATTTGAAGATGCCTTAGTCTATGATGAGTCATAGCAATTTGTTTGCTAGTTAATTATTCATCTATTTAACTGTTATATGTTTATCAACTACCCACATTACACTAAAACTATTGCAGTTGTATTTTTTTAAAACAATATAATGTTTCATATAATGCTTAATTGTTGGTTTAAATGTTGTATGTGATATAAATGTGTTAGTAAATTTTAAATGCCTATTTATTAATAATTTATAAATAGCTTACATTGCTCAATTAATGCAGCATTGTTTATTTCATTTTCATTAATATAATCACTATTACAGTTTTGTTAAATTATACTTTTTTGAAATTTTAATAAAAGTATTATCTGTACTACACAAGTTTTTTTTTATACATTTCTAAATTAGATTATTTCTGACAATTTTTTCAAAGGAAAATATTTAAGTGTGTGTATGAATTTACATCTGACACAGGAAACTGATCTTTATAACTGGATAGTACTTATAGGTCGCAGTATATCTAATTTTTCATTTACTCTTTTTTTCCAAAAGAGAAGAATTATTATTTGTTTGCTGCGTGAACTACGACTACTACTAAGTCTGGTGCCCAGGCTAGAAAAATAGTACAGTTTTCTGCATTTGCCTTAAAATGCACAGTGTCCCTATTCTAGTGATGAGCTTCTGCTTTAAAACATATAGGGGGTATTGAGAAATACCTGCAATAATGTGGCACAGCAATAAGTATCCAAGAGGTCATAAAACAATGCAACAAATGCTGCTTAGGCATGCAGTAGGAGATGCATTACATTTTGTAGCCTGTGTAAAGGGTTGCATGGTTAATTAATGTGGTCAAGTTACTCACACCACTCACGCTAATGAGCTGAAGTGAAGTGGCCACATTGTGCCAGTGACATCACTCACTACTCTGACAATGTGGCTCTAGGCATCAGCTTTACATAATGAATGATCATAGTAGCCTGGCAGATACTCCTGGTAGTCCCAGTGCAGCAGAACATTGCACAAGGGCATAGCAGTTCAATTTCTCATGGGGTGCCATGCAGTTGCCTGGGTGCAGAGAGTGCAAGGCATGCTATACGAGAAGCAATGGCCTCTGTATATAGGTCAAGGTATGGCCTTATGTAGAAAGAGATGTGTTAGGCATAAGATGTGCGCAGTACTACTGGCCCTCAGCACAGCCATTGCAGGAAGATGAACAATGATAACATGGCCATTGCTATTGTCAGTATGGGAGAAAGAATAGTCCCAGCACAACAGCAAACAGGTATGCAGCCACCAATGGAGGGAGAGGTCCAGTGCTGAAACATAGGTGTTAGCCAAGGAAAGTCATGCGCACACACACGTGGACACACACACACACACACACACACACACACACACACATATGCAAACACACACCATGCACACAAACACACACACACACACACACACACACACACACACACACACACACACACACACACACACACACACACACACACACACACACACACACACACACACACACACACACACACACACACACACACACTCTGATCACTACACATGTCTTGCCATGGGCCTAAAAGATTGCCAATAGCTGTTAAAGATTACCACCCAGGATGTGGAGGTGTGACTACTGGCCCTATTTGGACAAAGCATGCACATCCTGGAAAAAAGGGTAAAACCAACACCACTTCCTGGGATAAGGTGTGTCAGGGAGAAGTATAGGACATCTTTGCTGTGTGTGGCCATAATTAAACAGTAATACAGGTGTACTGCAGGGTCACTGATACACTGCATGACAATACCAAGCCATAGCACATTGTTAGGAAGAATTCCACCAACAGAAGTAGGCCAGAGAGATGGAGGAGTACCTAGTACCTGGAGCAGGTGAACTAACAATAATATCTGAAAGTGGATTAGATATGGGGCTGGGCTGCTGACTGATTGATTAACTGTATAATCCTCTGCCAAAATCTGGCTGATAAACTGTATTCCTAAATATTAACAAGTGCCTGTTCAAACCTTACACCTCCGTACTCTCCCTTCTTTCCTCACTTCCTTAATTCAAGTTAATTTCCATCCCCAGATTCTCTTTCTAAATATGCCATAACCCTCTTTTTCTCTAACTTTATATTGCAGTTCTTGTTTGTATTATACTAACTTACCTTTAATTTCTCTACAAACTGACTAAAATTTCTCTAAATATTAAATCATTGTCAACTAAGTTTTGTCTGTTCTAACCAATCTTTCCACATTATATGTAACTTGTATAATTGTTTAAAATATAGTTGCTTTTCTTGTAATTTATTGTATTACTTTTGAAGATTGTAAAATTATTGTTCTTAAAGTGTTCTGTAATACTTTGAAGCTTGTCTCCCCAGGGCCCCACTGAAAAGGGCACCTAACCAGTCAGACTTTCCAGGTAATCAAATATCAGTCAATAAGTAAATCAATCAATAAACATACCAGGTTAGTAGCAGCATGTACATTTCATGTTTTGAAACTGATTGACATGTGAAAAGTGGTATTCAGCAGAAGTCCTATGTATTCCTATTTATTATTGGCTGCTGCATTTACCTTCCATAACCCTTACACCTATGATACCATTGCTGTCACTTGTCACTGCCCTACTACACTTGTACAAATGATGACAACTGTTACTGGCCAACCCTTCTGGCCTCTGTGGTAAAAATAACTAATAACTTCACAGTGTGGCCAATCAATACACTGCAGTGTATAGCCAGGCCGTTCCAATGTGTAAATCAGTTTTATTCTGTGTTGTCCTTGTCCTGTCCTGTAGTTGTGAACAAGGTCCTGCATCTTCTCCAGTGCTGGAATGTTTTGCTCCCACCTCTGCCTCGCATGGGGTGTTGCTGCAGCTTGTTCTTCCAATGACTCTGTATTTAACTCTTCCTCTACTGCAGCAACAGGTTTCCAGCCAGTACTGTGATGTGTGCAAGTTGTAACTTCTTCAGCACTATCATATTTTGTAACATGGTGCACACTGTGAATAACTGACTGTAGGTTTCAGGGACATACTGCAATGCAGATTTGTCCAAGCCACAGAAGTATGCATTCAGGAGTCTCAACATATAATTGACTACAGTCTTTGGCTGCAATAGCATGAATGGGACGTTGCATGAAGGCTACAGGGAATGTAGGCCAGAATGGACTAAGAGGAGGTCTGGTGTATCTTGTGGAGATGATACAGGGAATGAGTTTTGTGATAAGGTGAGCCGTAGTTAATAAACTGAGTTCTTGATTGCCCCTAAAACATGTCTTGCAAAGGAAACTTCCACATATTCCATTTATCTTATTTATTTGTGTGTTGATGCGTGCATGTTTTTTTTTTTTTTTGTTTTTTGAGTATTGTACTATTCTTTATTACGTTCAGTGGGCTGTGTCAATTGTCTCAGTTTCTGGTGGATCGGGCTTTAGGTAATTTGCATGGAAGTTTTAATAACTAGAGTGTCTTATAGTTAATTTTCTACTATAGAACTGACATGCTTTAAAATAATGTCATTATTTTTAGTGGTATGTTTTTAGTGGATTTTAGTTGCATAGTGTAGGCTGTGTTAGGATTTGTTAATATTGTAGTTTAGTTATGCTGTAAGTTTATTTTTCGTTTAGACAGAATTAGGTCCACTATGCCAGTAATGCTGTTTGATTGTGTTGTTTAGTTGGGGAATCAGCTTTTCATTTTATTTTATATGCTTTTAATCTCTTTTAGTAGGTTGATTTAGGTTATCAGTGTTGTTTATTAAGAGCTTAGTCTATTTGTGTGTACACAGTGTACACATGTACATAGGTTTATGCATGAAGTGGCATTTTTTTATTGAATTAAATGGGAAATGCAGTTTTCATTTCTTTACTTTTTTTACTCTTTCAGCTAAATATAAATTTGGGTTTGAGGATGTTTTAGGAGGACGTTGTGTTTTAGTATTGTGTGTGCGTGTGTGTGTGTGTGTGTGTGTGTGTGTGTGTGTGTGTGTGTGTGTGTGTGTGTGTGTGTGTGTGTGTGTGTGTGTGCACGTGCATGTGTGAATGTATGTGTTTTGCATGTAATGCGTGTGAGCTTTGATTAATACTTAGTATATATATATATATATATATATATATATATATATATATATATATATGGATAGCTAAAGGGAATTTATTAATTTTGATGACATAGCAAGGATGTGAATAAATTTGTGTTGACATGAAATGCATTAAGACAAGCTTTTGTTTTTTTTTTCTCATATTTTTTTATTGATTTTCAAGAGTATAATTACAATTTTTAACAAGAAAAAACAACGTAATATCAAATTTTTACAAAAACTATATACAAAGTCCAAAATAGATACCAAATCTTCAATAACATTACATTTTGTCTAATAGTGTTTTAAGCTTTATCCAGGCAATTTGTTTATGAGTCATGTTTGAGGAGTGTAACATAGCTGTTTGTAATTCTCTACTACAAATAATCTTAGTAAAAGATATAAACTCCTTAAATGATAGGTTATTTTTACATTTCCAATTTCTAGTAATAGTTTTTCTTGCTATAGCAAGTAGAGTCCAAAGGAGGTTCATTTGATTCAGTGGAACATACCTTGGCATTGGTGCATTAAAATGTATCATAGAATCAGAGATCTACATCTGTCCGACCACAAAGCTTTAATAAAATTTTTAAACTCCATCCAAAATGTGGTTATTGTTCTGCATTCTAAAAACATATGTGCCCAGTCGGCATCTATTAGCTCCTTGCATCTCCAACATCTATTAAAATCTTTCTTGCTTATTCTAGAGGCTTTTTTTGGTGTAATAAAACTTCTATGAATGAATTTCCATGTAAAAATTTTCCAATATGTGGAAGAAGAGGTATGGTAAACAGATCTGAGAATTAAAGTTTTATCATTTATATGTATTTGGGAGTTGTTGAAATTGTTGATATATTTCCATAAATTGTCTAATATTATTAGATCTGATCTAAGAATGTTGTAAAATCTTCACAGTGAGATACCATTATTATAGCCTATATCAGTGAAGTCAAAGAGGATGGATAATTTTTTTGGGGAGGTCTGTTATAACAGGAAAATGATGTCTTTTAAATTCCGTTAAAATAAATTCTCTTTAGATTTGAATATTTAACCAGTTATTTTGGTAGATATTATACCTGGCTAAAAGGTAGGTAGTATCATGAATATTATTAGTTCCTAAAAACTGATGCCAGAATAATAACCCATTTTCTTCCATAGTTTTTATTTTCATCATGATAAAGGAATCAAAGCATCTCTTGGTTAAGATTATTGGAAACATTAGAATGGACAAATTGTTGTTCAAAAGGTTCTTATTCATTACTTTTTTTAAATTTTGCAAGATATATTTAATTATAGGAATAAGATGTGATTTTTCCTGATCATTGTTGAAGAAGAATTCTTTAATAACTATAAATTGCTTAATATTTTCAGAACAATATATGTTTTTGAAAAACTTGTCCAAATTACTTAATAGTATTGTTTTGTGTAAATTTTTTCCAATTTGAATGGTATTTTGTACTTAACCACAGACTTGTTATATTAAGAATAATGGCATCAGCATAAAGCTCAAAATTTGGAAAAGCAATCCCTCCTTCAATCCAGTTTTTATAGTGCCAATCATATTTAATCCTTGGTTTTTGAGGATACCATAGAAATTTAATTAATATAGTGTTTATGTGTTTAAGTTGTTTTCTAGAAGGAGGAGCCAATAATGTTTGAAGATAAAAAAGAATTTTTGGTAATAGAATCATTTTTATCAGAGATAATCTTTCTTCTATAGTAAAGAACATTTTCTTCCATCTATTAATGTAGTCTGTGATTTTATTTAATAAAATTTTATAATTTATATTTATAGTGTCCTTCCATTTAGACAGAATATGAACCCCTAGATATTTCAATTTATCATTGGTCCAGTTAAAGTTATTGTAATTAGATAGAGTGTTATTCATTTTTTTATTGATGAGAATAGTTTCTATTTTGCTTTGGTTAAATCTAAGGTTTGAGATTTCCTCAAAGAGTTTTAGTGATCTGATAATGTGATTAATAGATGAATCAATATTTCCAATAGTTAATAAGATATCATCTGCAAAGAGTAAAATTTTAGAAGAATAGTTCTCATTAACATCAAAACTTTTTATGCTTATATTGTTTCTTATAAAATTAGCAAATGGTTCTATTGCTAATGCAAACTGTAGTGGGGATAAAGGGCAACCTTGTCTAGTGCCTTTTAGAATTTGAAGTGGGCCAGATAAAAAAGCACCAATTTTAATATACGCTATAGAACCTTCATATAATTTTTTTAACAAGTTTAAGATTTCTGAGGAGAAATTATATTCTTTTAATACCATAAATAAGTATGTCCAGTTAATAGAATCAAATGCTTTATCTAGATCTAGACTGATGAGTGATAATTCTTTTTTATTTTTATTTGCAAAATATATTAAAGTTAAAAGTCTAACAGTATTATCCTGAACTTTTCTGTTCAGTATAAAACCTGTTTGATCGTTGTTTATTAAAGTCGGCATCATTTGATTTAATCTGTTTGCTAAAATAGACATAAATATTTTATAATCTATATTTAATAGGGAAATAGGATGATATGATGAAACAAATTTGGAGTCCTTATCTTGCTTTAGAATGGGAGAAATTAGCGAATATTTCCAAGAAGGACAAAGTTTGTCACTTATTCAAACTTCCTCAAGTGCTTTCATTAATATCTTCAAAGCGGAATCAGAGAAAATTTTATATAATTCACCTATTATGCCATCAAGACCAGGGGCTTTATTATTTTTAAGATTTTGTGTTCTTTCTTTAACTTCTACTAATGATATTGATTTACATAATCTATTATTTTGTTCTTTAGAAAGTTTATTATTTATATTGTTTTTTAGAAATTCTATTTTTGAACTATTATTAGTAAAGTTTAAGTTTGCTTTATTCATTATTTCATGATATGAACGAAAAATCTCTAAAATATCTTTTAGATCTGAAGAAGGTTTTGAATTGTGTTTAGATGTGTCCAATATTTCAATTATGTGTTTACTCTTGTGAAAACTTTTCGTTTTGGCTGCTAATCTATGCATATGTTTTGGATTAGATGAATAAGATTGTAATTTTAACCTCTCTAAATTAATTGCTACTTTATGACTAAGAATTTCTAAATATTCGAGATTTAGTTGTTTTAATTCCAGATTCGAGCCCAATTCTTTGGGTGTAAGTTCCTTTTTAAAGTGTCAATTTTCAATTGTAGATTTAATAATTCTTTGTCCCATTCTTTCCTTTTATGTAAATACCAGGTTTTTATTTTCCCATATATATAAGATTTTAAAGAGTCCCAAATAAACACTTTATTTGTGTTATTATTATTATTAAGTTCAATATAATAGTTTACTTCCTTTATAAACCATTCTTTGAATCCTTTTATCTTAATAATATAGGCTGGTAGTCTCTGCCAATGAATAAGATAGTTTGGTTTAATTTTAATTTTAAATAGTATGGCATTGTGGTCTGACAGAGGGCATGATGTAATCACTACATCTTGAGTCTTAGATAATAGGCTGTCAGATATAAACACTTTATCAATAGTCATCTGTGTACCATATCTATAAGAAAAGTGAGTAAAATTGAGAGACCTCTGCTCTTTGATCATGTATATATCTTTTAGGTTATATAATGAGACAAAAATCTATCAATTTTTTGGCTGATGAAGGTATCTTAATATTGCTGACATTCGTGGTATCTTTAGATGATAGAATACAATTAAAATCACCTGCCAAAATGATATATCCTTTAGAATTTGCTGTTATTATTTCCAAATATTTGTTTGCAGATTTAGCACCAATACCAGGTAGCCAGTACATATTTGCTAAAGTTAAAATATTTCTTATTCAATTCCAATACTACTAGACACAACATACCATTTTTATCAGAGAAACTGTTAATTATTTTAGGTATTGGTAATGTATTTTTCCACAAAATCATGGTTCCTCTTCTCTTTGTTTGGAAATGAGATTCAGCTAGAATACTATAACCTTTAAAAGCCATTTTTCTAGATCTTTCTGAATAATGTGCGTTTCTTGCAAAAATATAATGTCAGCTTTATTAGATGCCAGGTATTTGAGTAACCTTCCTCTTTTAGTAGGGTTATTAAGATCATTTGCATTCAGAGACAGATATTTAAACCCAGACATTGATTACTTTAAGCTTTTGATGGATAAATACTATTTTGGACTTAATTAACAAGTATTGTTCAGAGAAGATGAAAATATAACTGTATACAAAACTAACCATGGAACATCTAGTTCCTGGATTGATGAAGAAGTCATCAATACCACCCTCTATCATCCTTAGTGCTCAAGACTATCGTTCTCTAATGCTACTACCTAATATTTTATTGAATCAACAAACTACAACCTATTAATTCTCCAGGATTAATAGGTATTACTATGTAGGAGATATTGTAGGAAAGCATCAATTACCACGACTAATGTAATTTTCAAAATTTTTAAGAACAGTGTCTTTAAACTTGTATCATGACATAGTATATCATATTCATTTATGTCTATTCTATACTAATACAGATCTTAATCTAGTATACTACATTAGATCAAAACCTACTTATCTAGGAATTCAGTAAAGAAGTTTATGTATAAAAATAAGAACATTTATCATTTAACAAAACATTCCTGTATAAACGTGTCTGTGAAATCACAACAGTGTTAATATTTACTATAGAATCAGCATATTAATATATAGCCTATAGGCCTATTTTCCTTTTATATAAGATATGAAATCACCAGTTTTTCCTTCCCCTAAAAAAAAAAAAAAAAAAAAAAAAAACATATCTGATTAACCTTAAATAATTTCTTAAGGTATTAAAGATATTTAAAATAAAGATGTACTAATGAGAATTTTTTACATGAGAAGATGATATTTTAGTTGCACAAATATCTATGCAGGTATATAGATCTGTGTAATCATCAAAAACATTAGCTTTTCTTTCCAAAGATGTGAGTGTAAAGAAACTATGTAGTGTAGCTTGATTTTGATAAAAATATCATATAATGAAGTCCCAGCTTTTAACCTTCAAGGACACTTCAGTTTTAGATGTTATAGTAATAATGTGTTCCCTTAAGTTGTCCTTTTTAACAAAATACATTAACACATTTTACCAATATTTTTCAGTTAGAGTGGCAGTGGTTAACATGCAATATATCTTTTGCTAGAAAATGTAGTCTACAGACAGTAAAACATTCAATATTTTATGAATATTAGTAAAAATGTCAGATTGTAGTATGCACTTATGTAGCTGGAGGTGGATTAAGTAGATCACAATTTCACCATTCACTATAAATCCAACATGATGTAAACTATTAATTAGAAAAGCAGTTAAAAAGTAAAGGCTACCTTTGGAAATAACAACTATCCTCATGTCCTGATGAAAGTAGTAACTATAAGTCAAGAGTAACCATCCCGAATTTGCACTGCCCCCCCTAACAGTCTTCTACTACTATCACTGACTAGTGTGGCAAACGCATCACTTCAGTAACAACTAAGATCATTCTTTAAGCAGAACTGTCTCCTTTTCTTTGGAACCGAAATTTTTCCTGCCCCAATATATTATTTCACCCTTTTATAACAGAATTATTATTTATTGTAATGGTCTGTCTGCATCATATAATCAATATGATTGGGGATGAAGATATCAAGATGAAAGCACAGAAAATACATAGCTGCCCCAAAATCTACTTTAAAAATAATAAGAACACATTAACCCCCAATAGATAATGTATTTTAGTGACTTTATAACCACTGCATATGCCGCTTTCTGCTCTGCTAACCAAAAAGGATCAGATGACCTAGTTTATGTTTTCACTGTATCTGTTAGCTACAGCTGCCAACTAATGATCAAGTGTAAACTACTTTGTAAAACATGTCATCAGAAAACTTATTATGAAGGGAACAACATAGGCATCAACATTGGTTTAGTAAAAAGGACCTTTATATATGTCTATGTTTTTTATATATTTTTCTTTGTCACTCTTGGTATGTAATAAAGCATTCAGTTGTTCCGTTTTTTTTTTTCTTTTTTTTTCATGTGAAGATTTCTGGTAATGTGAATACGTAACCAAAGTTCATATGACAAAAGAGACTTCGAGAGAGGACATGCATAAGTCTCTTGTATTACAAAGAAGATCTGACCAAGACGTCTCGAGGCAACAGCCTTCTTTTTCCTTTTTTTTCCCTTTAACATTTGAATTTTGGCGGTTAAAAGCTTGCACTAGGGAATCTGAAGCAAGCTACGATAACTGTTCATGAGATACTCGTGATGTGCATTTTGTGAGAGAAAAGAAAAACAGAATATGTTACTCAAAAAGCATGTATATGAAGTACAAAAAAAAAAAACAACTTTGCCCCATTTTATATAAATATAAAATTCTCTGTAACTATCAATTTTACTGGCCAGTATATCTGATATCAAGCATACAAACCCTCCTGTCCCTGCAACACACACTCCACCAGCTTTCATCAGAAAATACACCTCCTTTTCCCTCTCCATCAGCAGATGGACCCACAAACCACATTTAGTAAAGACACAAATCTCTCAAGTGTATGAGAATGCATTTTTACATGTCATGATGGATTCTTAGAAAGAAAACAATCTTCTCTTATTATGATAAAGAACAATTTCCAATACCTTTTTAAACTATTTAGTACAAGTCACATTAAGTTATATCCGTTAGTTCTAAAAAGACCCAAGCATAACATGACATTTAACAGGAGAGAAAGCCTGCTGATGCAAAAAAGGGCTACACTTTCATTTAATTGCACTAAGATGGGGAGCCTTCATTTCACTTATTGGAGTGATCTATATCATCATAATCTAATACACATACAGTATCCGGTATTAAGGGGGTTCTTGTTTTAACCAATATTTCTATGGTATTACTACATTGCCCCTATGTAGTTGTCAACTAATAATACACTCTGTCAAGGGAAGATTTAGAATTTTAACATCTATGTTTAACATTCTAGCGTATTTGTATTAAAGGCTTTTAAACAGCAAATAAATTTAAAAATAAATAAATAAATAAGCATACTTAATAAATATTGAATGATTTTTACCTTAACATGTATGTTTTTCCCCGATGTAGGTGATTTGTAGCATGAAAATTTTGGGATTTGAAGGGATTGTGGAAGAGCTTCATTTGTATTATTTACCCTTAAGCTTCTTGCTTGTTTTATCAATCAATAACATTTTTCCATTTGTTGCCTGCCTTTTTAAACTAGGTAATGAGATGTCCATATCTTCAGTGTTTTCCAAAATCGTATTCTTTTTCACATATTCAGAGGCGTCATCAAGATTATTAAATATTTTTATTCCTTCAGATAGATGTATTTTAATTCTGGCAGGAAAAATGATTTGTGCTTTAATTTCAGCTTTCTTCAGATTTTTAATGAGAGGAATGCAGGCTTTTCTTTTAGTTATTATAGTAGAGGTATAGTCATTGTCAAATCTTATGTTTCGACCATTAATTTGTATAGGATTACCTGCCCACGCTGTTCTCAGAATTAAGTCCTTGTCTTGAGATGATAAAAATTTTACAATAATGGATCTTGAAGCATTTGGATTTTTTGACACAGACATATTTGACAATGACCTGTGAGTTCTCTCTATCCCAAAAGAGAGAGATTCAGATAGGTTTAGTGTCTTAGGCAACCAGTCATTCAAGAACTGTATTGTGTTATTTCCTTCCATTTTTTCAGGTATGCCGTATATTCTAATATTATTTCTTCGTGACCTTGATTCTAGGTCCTCCACTTTATCTGAAAGTGCGGTGTTTTGCTTTAGTAAGAAGTCAATCTGGCTATCATTTTCATGCTGTCTTCCATCTATTTCATTAAGGGATTCTTC
>NC_056747.1:539051701-539064201 GCF_019279795.1 Protopterus annectens | reverse complement strand
AAAGTGATACTACCACTATAGGAAAAGAAGAATTACATCTAATGCAAAACATTTAAAGGATTTTGCTAATTCTTATCATTTGAATGATATTAATAATCAGATAGATTCAAAATCATTACCATACACCTTTTTTCTAACAGATACAAAACTTATTCAAAAATAGATAGGGTCTTTATTTCTAACCAGATGGTAACAGATTTAATTAATTCCAAAATCATTTCATGTCCTATATCTGATCATAATTCAATTGTTTTGAATTCATGATAAAAATACTCATAATGTTCAGATTAAAAGAATACCAGCATAATTAACTCAACTAAAAGAATATAAAGAATATATACTTTAAGAAGTAAAACATTTTTAGACATAAATAACACTCCTGAAGTCTCCATTGTTTATGTTTGGGATGCCTTAAAATCATATCTATATGGACAAAGTATCAGATGGTATAATAATAAAAGGAAATCTTGGGATAAGGAATTGTTAGATATTCAAAGTAAATTAGACTCTTATAAACATAATAATAAAGAAAATATTATGGACAAGAAAGTTATTGAAGAAATAAACAAACTAAGTGAGAAATACAAAGAAATTTTAACTCATAAAGTTAAAATAACTTTAGAGAAATACAAGTTTTTGTCTTATTCAATAAGCCCCAAATACTTACATAGACTTAAAAATAAAACAAAAGGTTGAATAAACAAAACCATATCAAAGAAATCTTTTCTCTAAGGAAAAAGAAGAATGTTTCTAGTGTACCAGAAATACTAGATGAATTTAGAAATCACTTTCACAAAATGAACCATAATAATATTAACATGGAACCTAAAGATAAAATAAAGGAGTTTATAACCACAAATATGAATAAAAAGCTTAATAAACAACAGATTAAACTATTGGACAAGAGTATTTCATATACAGAAGTTATTACACAAATAAATAAGCTTAAATCAAACAAAGCACCGGGTAGTGATGGTATTATACCAGAGATATATAAAATCCTTTCTAAAAATACATATTCATTAATACATAAGGTTTTTATTTTGGCCCAAACTGAGTTAATAACCCCCCCCATCTTGGCAATATACATTTATTTTGCCAATTTTAAAACCTAATAAAGATCCAACTAGATGTTCTTCATATCGGCCCATATCATTACTTAATGTTGATTATAAAATGTTTATGAATATCTTTGCTGATAGATTGAAGACAATCATTCCTGGCATTATAGATATAGATCAGACAGGCTTCATTGTAAATAGAAATACTTTTGATAATATAAGAAGAACTTTAACATTAATAGATTTTGCAAATAGGAAAAAGAAAGATTTAACACTTATTAGTCTTGATATAAGTTCAGCATTTGATTCAGTAAGTTGGGACTATCTGTTTACCTTAATGAAGTGCACAAACTTCTCAGATGCATTTGTAAATCTAATTGAACATTTATACAAAGGAACGTTGGCTTATATTAAGGTAGGAACATATGTTTCACAAAAAATACCCATTCTTAAAGGTACAAAACAAGGATGTCCACTTTCTCCACTATTATTCACTTTAGTAATGGAGCCTTGGGCTAATTTGATCAGAAACAGTACTGACATAGAGGGTTTTGAAATAGATGAAAATACAACATCCAAAATTCAACTTTTTGCAGATGATGTTCTAATTACATCAGCAGGATCTAATTCTTCTATACAGTCTCTATTTGATAACATGCTGAATTTTAAAAGTATTTCTGGTTTAATATTCAATGAAGAAAAAACTAAAATACTACCTATATATACGCGAAAAAATATTCTCATTAGTGATTTTACTAAATATGTACCCAGTTCAGGTCAGATAACTTATTTAGGTATAATACTATCTAAAGATATTAAATCTATTATATATAATAATTATAATACCTGTTTTCTTAATATACAAAATCTTTTTAATACCTGGAATAATATGTTTTTTACTATGGAGGAGAGACAATTATTAAAATGATAATATTCCCCAAGATTTTATACTTAATACAATCAATAATACTTCCACCTACAAAAATAATTATCAAGAAACTGAACACACTAATGTTAAATTTCTTATGGGCACCTAATAGACCTAGGATTGCATTAAAGAAACATACTAATAGCTGGTCTCAAGGGGGTATTTCTTTTCCAGACTTTAATTTATATACTATCTCTTCTATTGTAAAAGTTATTACTTTATTAATAGATCAGTCATATGTCACAAAATGGAAAGATTATTGGGAGCTAATTAGTATACACTTCATGAAAATCTCCTTAACACATAAAAATATGATTGTAAATAACTCCATGTTATGGTTACTAAAGGAATTTTGTACTTCACCTATTACACCTAAACATATGGTTTGTTACCCATTAAATATTATTATTAGTTATCGTAACTTTATATTCATGCACCCTAAGTATAGGGAATGGAATTTTATTGTATTTCCTATAATGTATACTCAGGGTATGCTTTTGTCATCTACTTCTGAAGGAACTCATTTAGCTATAGATAATGATCTAAAGTACTAGTATCAGTTGATATCTGATAATAAAGTTAAAAATCTAGATTTCTTAAAACAAGAATTTGATCTAAGAGAAACATGCTGGTTAGAGGTTCAGACCTTTAGACAACATCTCATTAATAAAATAGATTTAATGTCTATAACTGTTAAAGAATCTATTCCAACACTGATTGATTACTTGATATTAAATTTACAACATAAAGTTTCTGATAAAGGTAAACTTTCATACATACATAAAGTTATCAGACAAGAAACTTTTACAGTGTAGATTCATACTGGAATTATTTCACTTCTATTAATGGGGACCCACCAAATCAACAAGATAAACAATATATTTTGGAATCTGCTTATAGAACTACATCTTCCATTGTCTGGAGACTTTATACATGGAAATTTTTACATAGATCTTTTTATACACCTTTGATGATGAATAAAATAAATAATAAAGATAATCTATGTAAGAGATGTAATGTAGAAATTAATGCTGACTGGGCTCATATGTTTTATGACTGTATAAAATTGAAAGAATACTGGAAGTCAATTAATGAATTTTTGCAGGCTCTTTTTACAGATAATTTCATTATTTCTAAATCTCTTATATTATTCAACACACCTGTACCTCAAAGTGTTAAAAAGGTTAAGCTTCCCTTGTTATGGTCTATTCTAGCAGTGGCTAGGAAAATAATAACTAGAAATTGGATTTCAGATACACCTCCTTCGTTCAATGAATGTTAGAATGTTATGAATATAGTGTGCCATATGGAAATAAACACAATTAGGACTACAACAAATAGAAAACATCTTATTTTATTGTATGGGATAATTTACAAAATTTGTTAAAAAAATTTTAATTTCAATAGCATGGTATTTTAGTTTAATTAATTGATCTGATTGTAGTGGATGTCTTTGTAAATACTTTAGTTGTTTTGTTGAATATTATAATAATACCTATTTTTAATTACTTGTATAAAATTGTTATGATATTTCTCTTATATGTTAAAACAATAAACCTGTTTTGAAAAAAAAAAAAGTGCTGTTATCTCTCTGACATCTTGGCCACGCCCCCCTAGACAAGCTTTTGTTGGTGTTCCATTGATACACAAAAACAATATCTACACAGTGTACTAGCTATTTATTTTATCATATTATTTTTGTACTATCTACTGTTGGGATACAAAATATATGACATCTTGAGGTGCAGAAAGTGAGATATTTGCCTTTAACTATTATTTGTCTTTAAATTCTCACAACCATTAGTAAAGTAATTGGTTGTAGAATAGTGGGATATTAATTGTCTGTTTGTGAACACCAGATAAGGAAGAAGTTGGTTACTGTATTGGGAGGAGCATTGTGAGGTTCATCAGGAGCTCTGCTCAGAGACTTGTGGTTCTTGGAGTGGGATGGGCCAGTTAGTGTTTGTAGTGAATGTTTCTTGAAGGAATATTAAAGAGTGCTTGTAGAGCAGGAATGAAGGCCTAGCTGAGGCCTGTAGTCATAACATGGTAGCTAGAAGGGTTGAGATAGACAGAGCCTGTATGAAATAAAAGAGGTGGGGTTGCTACTAAGGGCAGTGAACCTTTCATGTAAGGTAATGAAAATTCTGTAAATATCTTTGAAATACCTCTATCTAACATCAGTAACATAACTCCTGACAAATGGCTCTCATTAGCCATAAAGCACAAGTAATTTTAAAAGCAAGGTGTGTGTGTGTGTGTGTGTGTGTGTGTGTGTGTGTGTGTGTGTGTGTGTGTGTGTGTGTGTGTGTGTGTGTTGCAGGAGTTGCAATACAATGTCTATAATGTTGCAATGAAGACAGTCCCTGAACCTATTTTAAGCCTTCAAAGAGTATGTCTCCTTTTAACCTAGGATCAAAACACCTCTCACCTAATCAAACATCCAATTTGCACTTAAAGACCAGTAAAGTGCCCAGACTTCTCAGTCATAAGGTTCCACCCTCTTCCTGCTCTCTTGCAAAATGTGATATTTTGAAAAGCTGATTTTGGTCTGGATGCTTTCAAACATTTGTTTGCATAAATGAGTCTAAGTGATAAAGGAGATGAATATAGTTGGACAGGACACATTATGGGGAACCGCTGAGGTCAATTCACCAATCTACTCTGCAATGGGAGCAGGCAATTCACTGTGCAATGGCTAGGTAACATAGCAGGAGGAAAAATAGTTGAGGACAGGTGCTTTGTCTAGCACAGTAATGAGTATTGATACTGCCCAGATTCTATATGCATACATATGTGTGAGCAAGCACTCCCACCACACACACACACACACACGCAGACACTCATGTACAAAACACACTCATAAGTGCACACATCTATACACATTAGACACATATGCATTGTTTAATGTAAGAGGTAAATTTGCAGATACATTAGACAAAAGTAAAACACTGCATAATTGCATATTAAAATAGCAATTAACCACACAGAAAATATATTTATTTTGTTTTTATTTAGTATTTCTTTACCAGGATAGTCCAACTGGGATGACTACCAATCTCATTTTCAGTGGAGGCCTGAGGAGAAAACCTCCACACTACAATACAACAGTGTATGATTACAGTAAGATAAGCAGGTTATAATACATTGCTGTAACCATACATCAGTGATACAAGTAGAAACAAAACATGGCATAATACAAAGACAGCATCCAGAAACTAGATTTGAAAGTTTTGTAATAATTGTGGAACGCAACCATTGTCTTTACAGACTACTAGTGTGTATGCTGGTAAAACAGTCAAGAGAAATGGTTGAATATTTTCATTGGTATACACTTTGAAGGTAGTTTATGAGTAAGATTGGTTAGAGTTAAGCTTGTCTAGTGTAGCAGAGAGCGGAGTATGGTATAGGTGCTATGAGAAGGTATTGAACAAACCTTTTAGATTCTACATTATAGTAATATGAAAACTACAGAGAGAAGAAAAATGCTAGCAGTTGGCCGGGACTAAATGATTATTGTTCCATTGCTTGCTTACTTAAATTAAAAGCATAGGCTAGATAGATTGGGCTTCATTTTTATTGGATGTTCCTAGTGTTTTGATAAGAAATCATTTTTAGTGTTTGAATTAATAGGTATGAGTTTGCTGCTGATTTTATGTTTGATGTTTGCATCTGAAATCGTACACTGACATATTTAAGGTTTTATCTTTTTAAACTAATTAAGGTCTGAGCAGGTGTTTTAGATCATGTGACTTGGAGAGGATTATTTAAATTTTTTAACTTTGTATTATGACATCTAAAGAAGTCTTGTAACATTAAAGATGAAAGCTCTCATCTGATATTAAAGAAATTTGTTGCAGTAACTGAGTGGCCTTGTTTCTCCAAGTATTTTTGTGTTTTAACAGTAACTACTGAACTGATCAAGGATTACTGGCAGGTACCCTTATCAATTACAGTAAGGGAGAGGTTACCTTTTGTGACCCCCCCCTTTTTGCTAATACACATTCACCAATATGCACTCTGGGATGATGAATGTTCCAGCAAAACTCACAGAAACTGGTAGATCACATCTTAGGAGTAGCTGGGAACGATGCTGTTGTTTACCTCGATTATATTGTAATCTATAGTCAGTCCAGGCAAGTTTATGTTTAATATATTAAAGAGGTGTCAGACAGACTAAAAACAGAAGGGTTCACTAATATATTGCAGAGGTGAATTATTTAGGTTACAGATAGGGTGGCGCTAAAATTCAACCAGAACATGCCAAAGTGGAGATTATTCAGGCAGGTCCAACCCTATTACCATGGAGGCAAACTCAGACAGTGTTTCATGACAAGGAACTGGGGGTGTACTAAAAAATGCAGTCATTTCAAATGTCATTTTAGTGCGGTATCTCAAGAAAATTTGTTTATGGTCTAGACTGAGGAAAAATGTGATGTCTGAAAATAAATATATAACTGTTTTCAGCAGGTTATTTATCAGTTTTACTTAACCTGTAGTAGGTAAACAAAAAAAAAAAGTATGAAGTCATCTGAAATTAGTGCTCTTCTCACTGGCAGGATAAAATGTGAGAACTTGTGACTACGTCTTACCTTTGGATATGAAATGAAAAAATATAAAACATTTGTAACTGAAGATTGTAACTTCCGTCTACTTGGAATAAAACAATTATACAAAAGATGTTAAATGTGGGGCAATCAAGTGAAATAAACTAATTTGTTCTGCCCAGTAATTACAAATCTATGATTTTTGCTTGGCTTCTAAAGATAAGGTCATAAAAGACCACTTAGAAAATTCTTTAGGGAAATAACTTGATCAAAATTAAAAAAAAAAAAAAAAAAAGCTGTGCATAATTGTATCTCTGGAGTCTGTATTAAAAAGTATTATAAACCACACTGCTGAATGAACAGATCAAAAAGCTGAGAAGAGCTACCATGAAGGCTGTTACTTAGATATTTACTGCTATTTTGGTCTCTGAAATGTTCTGAAAAGTTTAGTGAAGGACTAAGAAATTAATTTATTTAAGAATACCCAGATTAAAAAAAAAATAACTGAAGTTAAACATTTTTCTTTCTTATATTCTCTTCACTCAAAATGTTTATTTTTATTTCTCTGTACATTTCCATATCTCTCTTTATATTTGACTATTAACTCTGTTGCTTAACTCACATGTTTATAAGTACAGTATTTTATTGTTTCACCATTAAAATTTTCGTTACTGATAATCTAATTGGTCAGAAGCTGCTGGCACCATTTTTACTTGCTGGTATTTCTGCACAGTGTTAATTGTGTTTATAATTATTTTGCTGTTAAAATGAGTGAAACAGTAACTGGAAGGTCTCCCGCTTGATAGTCTTAGTTGTTGCAGTTTAGTAGGGTGAGCCAGAACAGAAAGATGTAGTGTTGGTGACAATCACTAGTCTTCCATGGAAATTAATGTGTGTATGGGTGAATGTGTTAGATTATTTAAAATGCACTAGAAAAGGGCATCGAAAGCCAGGCTAAAGGCTTTGCTCACTCTGGTGATCAGTGTAAAGCCTTCTCATAGGCAGGGATGGTGCAGGCTCATATCTATGGTAACAGTGCATATTTTCTACATGCTGTTATAGCTACGCTGGGGTTAGTAGAGGTTTAGTGATTCATATCAGTGTGCTCTTTTGTGGACTTTAATCTGTTTGTTACCAATGGTATCACTCAAGAGACAATGCCACTGGTAGTCATCAGCTTAATAGGATCATAAGATATTTAATATTTTTAGAGATTAATATTTAATTGAATGGGTGGGCATGGAGTGAATAACTCCTGTCTACCTTTTACCTTCATGAATCTCATCTTGTGATTGATATATTTTCCCCACATTATTTCTGTCGTATAAATATATATGTTGTTTGGCAACCAGTGGATGAAATATATGTGACCTACAGACCCCAAAGCCTTTACTTTCTTAATAGGTGAAAACAGCTTAGTCCAAAACACTCAGCTATCACTGTTTTGGACTAATGTTCCTATTTCAATCCTGATCTTGCTAGAAGCTGTATTGTGCCTGACTGAGAGTGTTTCTTAAACAATTTGGAATTACAGGGCTGACATAAGTATATTTTTTGCACTTTATCTAACTGTTCAGTGTTTATCAGTACAGCACTGTTTTTATTTATTTGCTTAACAGTACTGCACTGGTTTTATTTATTTGCTTGACTGAATTCTTTACTTTTCTGTGTCTGCATTTATATATTTGCTGACCTCTGGTTGAATTTTTGTTTTTCTCCTACCCTCTCACCCAACTACTGTTGTGTTCTTAATGTTGGTGGCTTTGGCTGCTACCCTCTCCTACTGTAAATTTTATCAGGGGCACTCCTCTCAGTCCCATCTCATTAGCTCATTCTACCTAATACATAGATCATTTGGGAAGGCCAAACCCCTTAGTTCTTTAACCTTGAATTATCTTCTGTTCCTCCTCTCTCTATTTCCACTTTACTAACAAACAAACAAGGACAAAATGCACTTTATGCAGCTTCTTTTATTGTATTTGTGTTTCCTCCTCCTACTCTATTTCTTTGTCTTGCTTTTTCTACCACTTGCTGCTGTTTGTTCGCTAGTGTTCAGCTGCATATTTTCTGTTGCATTTATTACTGTTGTTTATAGCCTGTTTAAATTGTAAGTGTTATTCTAAGCCTCTTAGTTTTGATTTAAGCACTTGGACTTCAGGCTAACCCCTTAGCTCTCCCTGGCCTTTCTCCCTCAGAATCTGACAAATATGGATGGGCAATTTACTACAGCTTCTCCTACCAGTGTGGTTGATATAGGCATCCTGAGACAGTGTAGCAAGTGCCTCATGTACACAGAAAACCATCCACTACTACCATCTATGAACACAATTTGTGAGAGATGCAATAGCATTAGGAACCTAGAGTCTATGCTCTCTCCCTCACAAGCCAGTATATTTGGCATTAAGAAGATTGTCAACCCAATCACTACACCTCAAACACCACCCACACCTACACAACACATACACACCCACATATTACAAAAACACGAACTTTGAACAAAGTCAATCCGCTTAGGCTGAACGCTTTTCCAATTCGCTTTATTGAAATAAAATGAAGCGTTTGAAATTTAAAATACACTTTTCGTCCTAAAACAGTATTCTGACTTCTTCAGACTAACTGACAAACATCTGCATAATGATAAGAAGTTGTTTAAATAACACAGACGTTCAGCCTAAGCGGATTGACTTTGTACACACCCACATATGTTGAGGTCCTCAATAGAAACATACCCAAAAAAAGGAGATCTCCAAGGCAAAAGCACACGTGATCTCCATAGCCCTCCACACCACATACCATGCATAGTTCACACACCTGTGTCTCATATCCACTAAGGCTTAACTATAAACCTAACATATTAGTCATAGGAGACTCCATTGTGAGACACACAGATGTGCCTCTCACCAGAGTGGATAAGGAAAAGGTCACGGTTAGTTAGAAATTACCATGTCATATATGCACTCAACTCTCTCAACAACAGGTACTGTTATGACTCTTTCATAGTCCGTGTTGGTATGAATGACTTGAGACATGCTTCCCTGGACTATATGAAGAGAGACATGATTGAACTCACTGAATATGTGTCCCTAGCCTTAAGGAGCATTCTACCATTACCCAGAATGACGCCTCAATACAAACAGAAAATTATTGACTTTAACAATTGGCTTAGTTTCTGGTGTCATTCCAGGGGGATCCAGTACCTGACAGCCTGGGAGGATATGATCAACAGACCATGACGCTTTGCCAGAGATGGCCTGCATCTGTCTCACTTGGGCTTCAGGCTTCTGACAAAGGCTCTTGTCTCCCCGTAGTGCTTTTTTTAGGAAAAGTGATGAGGTTAAAACTAACAACATAAAAATTTCAACAAAACACAAATTAATGGTCATGCAGCTAAACACTAGGAGTCTAAACATGAAACTTCACTCATTGCAAGCATTCTTAACCCTGGAAAATTCTGACATCTGTGCAGTTACAGAAACCTGGTTTAAAGCTGCAAAGAGCACCCCAGCCTTACCTGGTTACTCATGCTATCAGTGACTCAGACCACAAACTGTGGGCAGAAAAGCCAAAGGAGGTGGAGTTTCAATATGTATTAAAGGCATGCACACTTCCAGGCTGGTCAAACAGTTTGACGCACAGGAGACACTCTAGGTACAGATAACTATGCAAATCATAGCTCGCTACTGGTCCACAAATCTGACTCAAGATGCCCAATCCGCCTATCTGTTCCTCTTTGAATCTATCAAGATTCAACCCTTTACCTTGATACTGGGTGACTTTAACTACCCAAACATAGACTGGTGGAACTACTCATGCCAGAACACAAATGCCCAGAGATTCCTTAATTTTGTCAATGTGAATGCTTTGGAACAGCTAGTCAGTACCCCCACAAGAGGTGATAATATCTTGGACTCGGTATTAACCAACATGAGTAACCACTTCAGCATCCCACAGTGTCATCCTCCCTGGTAAGATCCAACCACAAAGCAGTCACTTTCAAAGTCACCATCTCCCCTGACCCTCCTCTAGCTGGGGTCAAACAAAAAACCTTCTCCAAAGCTGATTACAGCCTCCTGAGGGATGGTACAAACAGATTCACAGCCCCCTCCCCCTCTCTAGGAACTGGTACCAGTATCCAAAACTATACCACAGCACTATATGAGCATTTACATAGATGCATGGAATCAGGAATACCCAACAGGACTAAATGATCCTCTGCATGGAAGAGTAAACCTGTCTGGTAGATATCTGCAATAAATAAACTCTATAACAAAAGGAAAAAATGCTGTCTGGGACCAAGTAGTAGCAGGTGCCCAATTGGAAGCAATCTCTTCCTAGCCTGGACAAGCAAATAAGAGCACTGGTGAAATCCTCCAAAGCAAACTTCAAGTCTAAATTGGCCACATCTACTAGAGACAGTCATAAGGCCTTCTTCACATATGTCTGCAACCTCAAAGGAAGCATTCAGATCTGTTCAGAACTGGTGGTTAAGAACACCACATATACACATGCTGTAGATGTAACAAACTTGCTGGCTGATTCAGCAAAAGCATCACCCCTCTTTCCCCATCAGTAAATCAGGATATTCCCAGTACCTGCTCCCTTTCCCTTATATCTAGAGAACAGGTCATCATTGCTGTCTCAAAGGCAAAAAATAAAGCCTCCATGGGACCTGATAACATTCCAGGCTGCATCCTATATGAACTCAGGCAGGAACTTGCAGCACCATTAGGCACCTTATTCAACCAAAGCCTGAGTACCAGCTTTGTCCCAGCTGAGTGGAGGACAGCCACTGTCATCCCTCTTGCACAAAGGTGGAGTATTCACCTATCTGGGAAATTGTAGACCCATCAGCCTAACAAGCCTGATCTGCAAGGCAATGGAACAGATTATCATGGACCTCATTAACAAGAACATTGGCAGCCTCCAAACACTGGATCCCACACAGTTTGGCTTCATCAAGGGGATGTCAGGTCTATTAAATTTGGTTGACTTCTTTGAGACAGTCACCAAAGCCACAGACAATGGGAAGACAGTGCACACCACCTACCTTGAACTGGCCAAAGCCTTCAACACTATTCCCTACTCGGCCATAATAGATAAACTCTCTCAACTAGGCACCAATCTGTATATTACCAGATTGGTAGCTAACTGGGTCACTTGATAGAACCCACCTAGTCAAAATAGGGCAAGCCACCTCAAGCAGTAGACCTGTAACAAGCAGCGTGCCGCTATTTGGGATATACTTTTCTGAGGTGCAGGTCAAAACCAGTGGGCTATGGATGACCAAGTTTGCAGATGACTGCAATCTGGATGCTGTTATCAATTCCCCTAGTGATGTGGACATCCTCTAACAGGGTCTCACCCAAACAAATGACTGGTGCCAGAAACATGGTCTCAAGCTGAATATCAAAAAATGCATTATCATCCCTTTTGGGGAGAGTGATGCCCCCACAAATTATCAAATTAATAACAATGTCCTCAGCACGCAGTCAGTCATGAGGGATTTGGGCATCCAGGTTGATAGCAACCTGACTTTTGATCACCATGTTGCTTCCACTGTACAGAAAGCTTTATACATTGCCACCTCATAAGTAAGGGTATCTCATCCAGGGACAAGAAGGTCATAACACCCCTGTATTCTTCCCTTATAAGGCCCATTATTGAGTGCAATGCCCCATTCGGCATATACCTCGCAAAGCACATGCAGCAGTTGGAGAGACCACAGAGATTCTCACTAGGACAGTCCAGGGCCTCAAAAATCTACCATACACAGATAGGCTAAAAGCCCTATCCCTCTTCTCAGTTTCATACAGACTCCTAAGAGGTGACCTCTGTCTGGCATACAAGCTGATCTTGGACCCTGCCTTGATGGGACTGCTGCATATCCACAAGTCAAGCTCCACTGCAGTAACCCACACTCATGATCTCAACCTGGTCTATAACATCAATAGGACTTGTTGGTGG